>NW_025765551.1:0-146695 GCF_003918875.1 Haliotis rubra | reverse complement strand
TGCCATTACGCATTATTGCTCTACCAGCAGCAACCCATGATAGTCGTAAGGGGCGACTAACGGGATCGGGTGTCAGGCTCGCTGACTTGGTTGACACATGTCATCGTGTCCCAATTGTTTAATTCGATGCTCGCTGGTGATGATCACTGGATTGTCTGGCCCCAGTCTCGGTTATTTTACAGACCGCCGCCAAAAGCTGGATTATTGCAAAACAAACGTATACTCGCCATTTTCGAGAGCGCTGTCCCCACTAGTTCCAGTAGATGCTATATGTTATGCCATTCCTGGTTCGATGTGATTGTAAAATGTTAACTCTCCCACAAGGCGTAAATTAATATTAATATAATTGCGCACTTCAAAACATACATCGATACATTGACAATATAAATTATGTATGCAGTTTGCAAGTGTGTTGCCCTACACAATATTATTCTTCTGTAAAGATAGCCGTGAGTCCCATAAAGTCATCTTTTCATGTCTATAGGGGCAAAATGTCAACCTTTCTTCAAAGTGTAGAATATTGACAATGTTTATGTACACATCGCGGAGTTTCTCGATAATAGCTTCGTCATTTGGGAAATCTATTTGTCACATTTAAAGCAGAAAAATCTTACAGCATAGCTAAAAATACAACCAATATCTAGCTTAACCCAAGCCTTATCAAACAAAGGAACATATGTTACAAAAGCATACGTGTATCTACAAAATCACATAGACAATGGACACACATTGGAATGTTTCTGCAAGTACATAATTCTCGACATTTACCACTTACCCTTCATCTCCATTTCCTCGACTAGTTCCAGTGTAAGGTGACCCTGTAGACACTGTCCCGGAGAATACACCCCTCAGGGGGTTGTCTAAAGTTATTGTGAAAACTTTGGTTTGCCCATCTTTGAGAAACGAGTGTTTCAAGAACGGTTTTCTGAGGTTTTGTAACACTGCATCCGACAATGATATGCATCGTTCACATAATTGACAGACTATTGTCATTCCGTCTCCGGTTTGCACAACAGATGTCCTACAAACCTTTTACAGTAACAATCAGTCTCTGTCAGCGTCGAAAGTTTTCGCAATGTCACAGTGCCTATGTCACAACGATGCCGTCCCATCGCTTCGCGTGTCATGTACAGCTGGGTCTTGCAATACAAAGTGTCAAAACAGAGGTATACCGAGTCTCAATTGCCACAACACTTTTGAAAACGCGTTTTATTGGCATTTTAAGTGCTAACATTTAGTTGTCCCTCTGATAGTTAATGCCCAATGCTTATTCGTACTCACTCATAAAGCACGAAAGCTGGTCTTGAGATGTGGTCTTCAATGTCCCTTTGGAATATTATCGAACAGCCTTTGTCATGGTGCTATGAAATAACAGTTGAGCATCGTAATATTGTCATGGCAACGGGATAAACATCCTGACAACACCGAGGTATTTACATATCAGGAGAGTATGATTGATTTTAATTTTGCACTTCCTTTGTGCATGTCGATACAAAGAGATGTGTGCAGGAGCCGATGTTTACACATTGCCTTGCTGCTCGTGACGACATGCACGCCATCAAATACTTCATGCATAAATTTGATTATAAACAAATCCTGTTTAGCGATCACACCAATAATTGCAATTGACAATGATTTATGTACCCTTTGTCTGCTTCAACTTATAATGTGTTTTCTGTACACGTGCAAACAACTGACAACCGCTTAGTTCCGTCGGGGTGGTGTGGGGATATTTTGTAGGGTACTCGGTGCTTCATGGAAGGAGCCAGAGTTTACTGAATGCGAATGTGGTAGCCATGCGTCTGTGTGTTGTCGCAGTGAGCTAACCCGTGAAGATCCGAGCTAGAACTGATCTTCAGCAACCCATGTTTGTCGTAAGAGGCGACTAACGGGATCGGGTGGTCAGGCTCGCTGACTTGGTGGACACTTGTAATCGTTTACCCAGTTGCGTAGATCGATGGATTGTCCGGTCCAGACTCGATTATTTACATACCGCCATATAGTTGGAATATTGCTGAGTGCGGCGTAAAACTAAAGTCACACACTCACTCACCTCCTCTGAACATTACTTCATTTGATTATCGACCTAAGACCATAACATCAATAATAATTTCCGTGAAGATAAAATAAGATGCACTGGCACGCACAGTTTTAGCACAGATTTAACGTAGAAAAATATACATTTTCCTTGGATGCAGAAACATCTTTTAAATCAAGATGTACCTTTCAGTCTGCTCTAGCTTATTATGTCATCGAAGATTGATTTTATTCATTGAATCAAGCATCTGAAACATGTGTTTTGGATGCGGCAGTTGTTGATGCTGGCCCAGGGTTACCCATGGCAACACTGTCAACACTGCCGCTGCCGTTTGGTTTTCTACAATGCTTTACAGTTGTTCGATCATGACCCAGGTAAAGCTTTCAGACGTATTGTCATAGACAAAAATATAAACAGACCAAGTCCATATTTAAAGCTTTGGGAACCCAACTGAAGTCCGATGCAATTTGTTTTTACGACTTGTGCCATAATCTGTTCGGCTTTGTTCCGGTGAACCAATGCAATCTACTCGCATTTCTTTGTAACGAATGCCACCAGTGAGGTAGGGTACACTGCACTGTTTATGAACACTTGATATCAGCACAGTTTGATATCGATTTCTCAGTGCAAAAGAATACCCAGTCTTGACTATTCTCAGAATGAAATTCCGTTTGGTTTAAATGCAAAAATAGCTCTCAAATTTACCATAATCACTTCATCACTTACTTTTTATATGCAGATGGCTATCAGTGTTGGACATAGGACGTATCATTCTCAGCAATCCTACAATCGTCTGAAGGAGGAAAGGAGGTTACCATAAGTCCAGTTTCCACCATTGCCGAACTGGGCTATAATTTCGTGGCTCGACTATAGGCTGCTACGATTTATGTCCCTTCCATGCCCCTCCTTATGGCCAAGCAGATTCCCCCTTATCACGTAACTTGATTCGTAAAATACGGTGCTTGTTCTATATTGTAATGAAACACCTCATAGTGCACCAATTATTACTTCATTATAAATATCTGTCGACGCTAATTTGATGGTACACGTGTTTTGCAAATCCACAATCGACCGAGATTTGCAGGGCAGTTTACAAACTGGATGGGAATTTCATTATGCGAGTTATATTTCACTATGCAGAGACTCAATTTGAGTCGAGACAAATCATAACAAATTTAGCTTAAGTTCGGCCTCGGGAACTTCCTTGCCTCGGGTAGAAGCACACGATGGACTCTGCTTTTAACCAAGGAAAATAACCTTGCAAAGATGTTTAAACGATCATTTATTAGAAAATAGATATTTGTTTTGGAATAGAGTCTTATTTACATTACTAAATGTATGTTAAATATGACACGTGTTAGATATATATATATATTATTTTAATAACGGAACAAAAAGCACGTGAACGATACATTTAACAATTTACAATAACGGTTGCAAGATAAGGTCGTATCGGAAATATTTCCGCCACGTAGCTTTCTTTGGACTTTGGATATACTCAGTCTGATATTGTATTAAAATGCACAACAACATAACATCAACGTACATATCACAGATATTCGTGTTCATTACTGTGGTTAAATCCACGAGTACTGCAGGCATAGTTAATAGGGCGTAAAAAGCTGAAGGCCAAAAAGTGTTCATCGAATTTCATACACGTTGAAAGTGGGTGATGGATGGATTAATTGCATATGTTAACATAATACACAGTCTAAGTCTTAGGCTCAGTATTATTCGTTACACTGCTTTACTGAGTCTAACAAAACCTAGTAGAAGGTCGCGTCACCTAACCTTTGAGCGCCCTATGACCGTCTAATCAAACGCGAGACGGCCGAACGGATTTAACCAATCAGACAACGACTACTTGTTAGGGTTCGGCGGGACTTACAAAACGGTTTGGGGATTTTCTGTTCCCTGGTCGCTGACACTGATCTATCAACAAACAAAAATCCGCATAAAACACAGATATTTGACCTGCAGTATATACGCTTAGGGGTTTCTAATGACATGGTTACTATTTGCTTATATTTTCGCAAGATGACATCCTTGAATATTGACAAAAAGCGCTATTTTCAGCGTCTGTCTACTCATTGCGTGTATCACTTGGAAGCAATCGTGCGGAAAATAGCATTCGGAATCGTTCAAGTCTTTGAGGTAAAGGTTCAAACGGTATGTGCGAATGTTAACTTTCGCGATTTGGTTAGCTGTGTTCTGATTGGTCAGTCCAAAAGGTTAGCTGACGCGACCTTCTACAAGGTTTTGTTAGACTCAGTATAGCAGTGTAACGAATAACACTGAGCCTAAGTTTACTTAGACTGACATAATACAGTATTCAAGAATTGAACGACCAAGAAAATATCTTTGATTGTAATACCAGTCTTTGATGAACAGAAATATCCATATCATGTACCACATGTACGTGTAATATATTAAATACAAAATTAAATGTCTAATTATTGCTGTATATTTTAAAATCATTGCTAAATTTGTACAATCCTTTATATCAGTACTAAAGAATGATGGACATATAAATGACACTACCAGCATTGTAATGATGTACATGATCCAGAGCTGGCGTATTTGTAACTAAATTGTGCAACAGTATAGACGTTTCAAATTCATGGCTCAGTTAAAGCTACTATCATTCGTGCTTGCAACAATGGCACAAATTGAGTGAGCGAGCTTTCACTCTGACTTGAGAAGTATTCCAGCAATTTGATGGTAAGGGATATCACACATTATAAACTTTCATGGATAGAAACTCGGATGTTTAGCCTCACGAGCAGTCACTTACAAAGATGTCCCACCGCCCTGTTATTCAGGAGGTGGTTCACAGGTTCTGACACTGATGGATTCTGCTGAAGGAATTGGTTGCTAATTGTTAAGTACATAATCTCCCCCGAGGTTCAGACACACCTGCCACGATACTGAAATACCTGTATCCAGCGCTCGAAATAATCTCCGACCCGGAGGCCCAGCACCAGTTGTTATTGTATCAGACCGGCAGTTTCAAATATTTGCAGGCCCTTGTGGCCTTCAGTAAATTATGTGTCAATGTTGTTTTTCAACTGGAATCTTTCCCATATTGTTTTTCTTTATGAACGTTCGGGAATCATCCATGATCCACCATGTTAGGATACTTACAGTTTCACTTTCTGGTATTTCAGCACTTTGCGCATAGGAATGTCAACACCAGCCTTTAACAAATAAAACTTTTCTCAGCGCCATAGGCTTCGCTAATTCAAACAGTGTGAAACTGTGTACAGTGTAGTCTATTTTGTTATTATTGGTTTGATTTTAACAACATGGGCCTGCAGATTTCATTCAGAGTCTGTAGATTTTAAGGCCTGCAGACGGCAGCAAATGAAAGTATTGCAAACACTGCCTGTAAACCACTGCTGTATTCCCTAGGCAGTATAAACTGATGTGGCCAGCAAGAGGAATGCTTAGGATGAATGTTGAAAGAGGTCCCAATCAGGCCTTCCAATACGAAGTATGTTCAATGATTTCAAACATTGGTTATGGCAACAGAATAATTTAGCCTTGATATTCTCAGGGATATTTCAAAGCAAAGCAGCCATATTGCCCAATTATGGTTTGGTCGTTCTGCAGCTAGTCCACCAGTAGGAGTCTTTAGAATCCAAGTTGTAACAGATGGTGGAGATGTTACCTATTTCACTGCTTTTCTGTTGAGTAGTCTCTGATAGCAGTGGAGCCAAATGTCAAAGTTTTAGACCGCCGTCATAAAGACGAGAATAAGCAACAAACAAATTCACAGGGAACGGAGGAGCTTCGTCATCACCTGATCCTGAAACTATGGACTCATCGAGGGTGGTTGATATAATTCCTTTCAGTATAAGATACTTTAAGATCATGATAGGGCGATAAGCACTTCCGCAATTTGTCATTTTCATTTTGATGCTTGCGGAAATATGTCTCCTGTAAGCATGTAAAGTAGTGTACTTAATTCACGCACAGTTTGTAGTTAGGTTCAGAACCGTTCAGCGATCCCCTGTAAGTCGTAAAGATTCCATAACAAATTATTTTCTTGTGACTTGAACGTTTGAAGTGTCCTTTGAAATCAAATGCATCAGTTGGGTTGAACTTTGCTCTGTTTATCGTTTTTGTCATCTCACCTTTGATTAGGTAAAAAAGAAGAAGAAAAACTCAACATAATCACCACTTTGGTGAAACCCACGATAACGAGTTATATCCCGACACATCGGGAATCATGATAATCAGGATGAATCAAACCGAATATGATTCTGAGGGCATTGAACTAGTCGTGCTACCTAATAATAATAATCCACATTAACTGCCGGGTAGAAAGAAGTATGACCAATATTTGATGATGGCTCAAATTGAAACGGACAAAATATGGTCATTCGATGGTGATGCATTTGTGGGAAAATGTCAGTAACGAGTGTGCTAGCTGGGTTTTCGATTTATAGGGATCAAATGATGAATGTGGTGTAAGGGTAACCATGGCCACTAACAGAGTCCAGTTTTATCACAGTTCAGGTAAATAGTAATAATTTAAGGCACCTTAAATGTAACACGTAACACATAACACGACAAACTCAAATAACAATATCACTATACAGACACAGATTGATAACATCGATACACTGGCCACAGCAGTTGCGAAAGAAGGCACGATGTATACTGAAGGACAAAACAAAGTATACCGAGAGTAAGTAAACTTCAATTTGAAACTGATCCATTGTTAACTTTGATTATGTCTGTGTAACCACTGCTTATTTCCACCAACAGTAAAATCAGCGGCTGGATAATTCTTTATAAAGATACAGTGGTTCAATGAAGACCATTTTGCATCCAACTGACCAATTTTGTACCGAAACACTCACATTAAGGGAAATATTTCACGACATTGCTTTGTATGAAAAGACTGCACTTGCATTGCGCTCTTGCTAGTTTTTACATTTACACAATTGCCTTGGGTAAATTTGGTCAAAGGCAGTCTTCACTAATAGTATAGTGTCACCCTGATGTGGATTGAGAGCACGAGGCCTTGCAGGGTTTTACGACTTTGGTGGAAACCCATAAGAACAGGGAAATTAGTTTCCACAATCACAGATTCCTTGCTCGCCTCACGTCTTCATCTCTGCAGTAACTAGCTAGTGAAACCAATCGTCCCGTAGCCCACTGAAAACAAACGGGAGATTATGTGAGGTACTGCTTGTTTAGGATGTTTGGGACGCATCCTCTACGATGGAGGTGCTGAAGGCTGAGCTCTTTCTCCCCAGCTGTAAAAGGTGTACACTGGAGTAAAGTTCATATTGCCTTTTGTGTGCTCGTCGTCATCCTCATCCTTGATGTTCACTGGCCCAAACACGCTTTCTGCGTATGATGGAGCTGAAATGACCAATATCAACATGTAATATGAGCAGGAAATGTAATAATGCATAATTGCATTTTCATATATACTGTTCGAAATGTTAGGAAAATGAAACCCTGCAAACAAAGCCCCCACCCCAAAAACACAACAACAACAAAAAACACCCCCAAAAATAAAAAAATAAAATAAACAACAACAAAAACAACAAAAAACAACAACAAGAAAACAAACAACAAAAAACCCAACTCAACGCTTGTTGGAAACATAGATGTTTCCTGGCAACTTTCCTAGAAACAGTAATGAGCACTACGCTGTTTCAATATCCGAAAATGGTGTAAATAAATAACGCTATTCAGTGTTCAATTGTTTTACCTTTGATAAACATATCACCTGTAGCTATGTCCTTTAGCACGCTTAACATGAATTTACTTTACTTAAAGGAACAATGTTACACATTTTCGACACTATTTAACCTATATTATATTTATTGGCGCATATGTACTCACTTTACCTTCCTATTGATGCAATAAAAGACTTATTATTCCTTACGACTTGTCTGAAATCGATACTTGATACTTCGAGGCGAACAGCTTCCAAACAGAGAACACGTGCCATATAGGGAATGTAAACAATTGCTCCGTACATCGAAAACTGGCGCACGCAGTGTTGTCGGTGTTTGCAGAACTGGTTTCAGTCACAAGTACGTAGGAGATTCGTCAAAAGCAATCAAAGGGACATAACTCTCTGGGTTTCGCTTGAAATACTAGTAATGTTCTGCAGGTAGAGGACGCGAGAGTCGATTTAATGCAACGCTGCAGTAATTCATTTGAACTTTTTAATTTAATCTTGAAATCTAAATGCGTAATGTTTTGGGAATGCATTATATGGTAGCTTCCCCGAGGGCTGATAGTTAGTATCATTGAAAGAAAAGCTTTATTTATTTTTAGAGAAGTGTGGTGTGATATAGTGCCTTTAAGTAGACACGCGACTTGACCATACAGGGACTTACTTATGATATCAGCAGTTTGTTGTATTGTTTACATGCGTGTGGAATAAGTAAGTGTGGGGTGCTCGTCTATATACTGCCTCATAAACAGCCGGCGATACCTATTCGCCTAATTGAAAATGAGGGAGACTCTATCCCAATCTGTCTGAAAGCCTTGAATGTGAAATAAACAGTTGTACATCTGAAAACATGACATCTCTCCCTGTGTAGGAGCGCTTTCATGTCATTACAAAAATGTCACTAACCAAGGCCATCGATTAATGACTGAAATAAAATGTCAGTTCACTGGGTTGCTATTGAAAATCTTTGCACTTGTTCACCCGGTGTTGCCTCTAGCGTGTGCAACTTGTTTAAAAACTTAACAATGCGCTATGTTTACTTCTCGTGACACTTCAGGTTGATAATTGATAATTTTTTATTTCTAATCGACATCGATAAGAATTATCGCGGTAATAGATTTTCTCAAAGGTCAATGTGGAAAAATATGGGCTCGGGAAAAGAAATTGATTTTAATACATTATATTCCATTCGTAAATATGTTTAACGCGTCCAGTCATTTTGCTTGCGCAAACAGCACACAGTATGTCCACGGCCTTGGCAAAATATAACATTATTTAAAACAGTAAATACAAAATCAAATTCGATGAAACTGGAGAAAGGTCTGTTGTTTCAACACAAGAAGCTTTTCATTATACATCGATGCCACGTAGCGTTTTAACTTCAGTAAAGCGTTCAAAATGTTTTAGGGTATACATATGGAGTACATTTCAAAATATTTTTCAGATGAACATTTGACTAGCCTTTGCGTGTATTCATGACGGGTACCACGGGTGGTGCAGGGTACACTGGCTGTACATAGCTTCAAAAATCCTCTGTCTCTTTTATGTTTGATTGTCTGGCCCAGAATTCACCGTCCGCATCCGTTCATCAAGCAAACAAACACATGCTCTTCATCGTATCTCTCTATGTTGGATTGTCTGGTCCAGAATCAATTGTTCACCGTCCGCTGCCATGCAGCTGTAACATTGCTGAGTGAGGCGTTCATCAATCAAACAAACACATGCTCTGTCATCGTATCTCTCTATGTTGGATTGTCTGGCCCAGAATCGATTGTTATTTTCACAACAATAAAAAATGAAATCAAATCATAAGCGGGAGGTCGAATGTTTAAACATATAAAAATTGAAAGTGGCTGTTTTTGTCTAAATTGACCCCCAACGTGGTATAAATAACTCATAGTTTAATCATTCTATCACTTTCTAACTATGTACTTAATAACAATATTCAATAATTAGAGATTTTGTAAATATTCTTAATTTACTTAATATCGGCCAGTTTAAAAAAACAAAACAAAAACATATTTAAAATTGACAAGTTTGTCTTGAAACCAATAAGTAATGAGTATGTATTAGTTTATTATTAACATGTGGTTTAGTGTACCAGTTAGAAGCTGGCAAAGGTTGAAATATGTGTTTTATCCAGAGTCACAACGACTGAAGGAGATGCAACTCACGCATTGACGGTAGCGGTGATGTTGAAGATGGCCGACTGTCATGGTAAAGCTGAGACTGGTGTGTGTCCTGGGTTACAGGAGCGAACCCGTATTGTTCCAGTGTGTATCTGAGCGGTATGGATCCGATGATCACTCTCAAAGGTATTTCCAGCTGAAAGCCAGGTCCCGCAGGCTCAACACATAACTGAAAAACGGCGAAATATCAAGGTCACTTTGCGCTTACAAGCATCCTAGCGCATACAACATTAAGGACATATTTACCCCGGATAACCCAAGCTGTCTGTGAGGCTCTAGTAGGTTAATATGGTCATATCATTTACACCACCTGGTACCAATTTCTGCTAGGTGAAGAGAGTGAGTGAGTTCTACGCCGCTTTTAGCAATATTCCAGCAATATCACGGCGGGGAACACCAGAAATAGGCTTCACACATTGTACCCATGTGCGGAACCGAACCCGCGTCTTCTGCGTGACGAGCGAACGCTTTAACCACTGGCCTACCCTACCGCCCCCTGGGTGAAGAGAAGGAATTGTAAACCAACTCATTTGCCGGCGGTGAGACCAGATGTGTCACGTGTGATTCGTTCCCACCTGTGTGCAAGGGATTTCAAATGTGTCGCTGTTCACCCAGTAGCGAATATGTATGTGGATGTAAAACCTTTCTAGATCGTCTAGGTACGGTTCACAAGGTGTACCATTAAGCCATTCAGCGTTACAGAATAACCCGATTTTCACGTTGAAATATATCTGCCGAAAATCTTCATAGAATGTTGTGTAAATGTTCTGTAACCAAAAATAACACCATGAAATTTGGCCATTCTTCTGATCAATGTTTTATCCCAACAAGTTCAGTGACAAACCGATACCAGGAAACAGGGGACAGACAACTCAGTTAAGAATATCGATATCGTGTGTGATCACATATTTCGTCGATACAGACGAGGCAGCGACGGAGCACTGAAGACGCCAGATGACTGAAACGTGCCTTCGAGATGTTGTTTCAAATGTCAACCTACAAGTGGTGCAACTGAGCTAGGGTTACGGGTAGGTTCTTGTCCGAGCTGAGCTGGATATTGGCGCTATACAAACATGAATGAATATTGTCCCTGTCTTATGCCACGTACGTTTCTGCCAGTAATTGCTGTCATTCCTGGAACTGTCAAGACTGTTAACTCTGGTAGGTGGATATCAACGGATGGTTGCTTTGTTAACATGGTGAGTGGGAGAGTGGGTTTTGTTTTACGCCGTTTTTAGCAATATTCCAATAATATAACGGCGGGGGACACCAGAAATGGGCTTCACATATTGTACCCATGTGGGAAATCGAACCCCGGTCATTAGCGGGACGAGCGAACGCCTCAACAACTAGGCTACCCCACCGACCCCATTACGTGGATGACTGGTCCATAGCAAGAACATTAATTCGTGATATTGTCGTTCGATGAACAATAATAAAATAAATTAAAACAAATCAATTTTGTGCCGCCAATCCCGTTGGCACAATACCAACGTTGTGTTGGCAGTGAGATTCGAAAACAAATCTTTATGAATATGTATTAAAAGATGCATTGTATTACTTTGAAATAAATTGATTTTCATTGAACTTAATGTGAAACACAATTATTTTGTACTAGATTTATAAGGATTTGCTGAAATACTTTTTTCCAGGCGAAAATGTTTCACTGGTGACCACTGATTAACAATACGTCTACCTTTATGAAGTACTCTAGGGCTATTATTCTGCACCCAGGTAACTTGGAAGGCGGCACTGGCGGTATTAAAAGCGGGTCTCCGTCCCAGATATCGGTGTCACCAGGGAGGATTTCACCACGCGAGATTTCCGCTATTTTCTGGACGTCACTTCTCGACTTCCGTGTTGCGTGGTAGTACCTCACCTGGATATGATATAAAGGCACATTATGGATTAAATCATAGAACCAGTGATACGAGTTCTAACCACGAAATTGAACCTTAATTACACTAAAAGTAATCTTATAATTCTTTTTATAGGGAGGTTGTACTTGACGGGAACAAAAACAGTGTTTTGAAACATCACAAAATTCGACCCCATGGTACTGAACCGTTCATAAAATGGCTGCAGTACACAGTAGAGAGCATATTCAGCTTCAACTGCCTAACGATTAATGCGATGCGCGGCGACCTTGGGCTTTGAAGTTTCAGATTTATCAAAAACAACAAATAAAAAAGTCATCCTGAATCCCAACAAAGCCAATTGTTTTAGACTGTCCTCTTACACCGAGTTATGAAAAACTGTTTTGTTGGTATTTTTGTTTGTTTTTAACCACACAGTCTGTAAAACTACATCCACATCGACCATGTTATAGTTGGAATCACTTGATCCTATCAACTTACTGATACCTCGTGTCTCATAGGCCTGCTTGGCCGGGTGATATATATATATATATATATATATATATATATATATATATATATATATATATATATATACTCTCCCCAAAAGACACGCATATATGAATTTCAACTGTATTTTTATGTTTATTTTGAAACATTTTGTAGGCTTTATGAGTCAATGAAATATAGCGAAATTGCACACTGGGAATGCAGACTTATCCGTCTTTGGCACCAACTCGAGGAATGTCAGTTTGAGTGTCACATGGATACGTGTGGTGGCGCTGAAGTCAATACCTCGTGTGACCTCCGTGGGCATCCAGAACTGCACGGCATCGCCTCGGCAATCGATTGAATAAGTCTCAGAATCTCGTGTTGCCCAATCGCAGCCCACTCTGCCTGTAGTGCCTGTGCGAGTTGTTGAAGTGTCTGGGGCTGAGCTAGGGTTACGGCGTCGCACCTGTCTGTCCAGGGCATCCCACAGATGTTCGATCGGGTTTAAGTCCGGTGATCTTGAGGGCCAGGGGAGCACATTGATGTTGTGGTTCTGGAGGAAGTCTCTAGTGTGACGTGCTGTGTGGGGCCTGGCATTGTCCTGTTGAAACAACTCCCTCTGGCGATCAATGATTGGAAGAAGGTGTGGGCGTAGGATTTCGTCACAGTACCGTTGAGCTGTCAGGTCCCCTGGATCATCACCAAATCACTTCTCCTACGGCAGCTGATCGCTCCCCACATCATAACACAGCCCCGGCCGAATCTGTCCACCTGGGGAACGCAAGCGTCGGCGAAACGTTCACGTCGACGTCTGTACACCCGCATTCTTCCATCGCGTCGTTCCAATAGAAATCGTGATTCATCACTGAACCAGATTCTACGCCAATTCGGTAGGTTCCAGGCCTGAACGTTGGTGCACCATTGAACTCGATGTCGACGATATTGTTGTCGAAGCACAGGGCCAAAATAAGGTTTTCTGGCACGTAAACCAGCCTCTCTCAACCTGTTCCTGACTGTCTGTGCAGAAAGCCTCCTCAAACCGGGTATTTGTCGAGCGGTACTGGTCGCCGTAGCTGTTCGATGACGCAGGTGAAGTACCCGGATGTACCGATCCTGCGCCGCAGTGGTCGCTCGAGGTCGCCCACTACGAGGGGCATCTCTTACCGAATTCTGCTGCCGATATCTCTCCTAGAGCCGTGAAATGGTGCTTTGGTGAACATTCATGCGTCGGGCAACTGCACGTTGAGACTGGCCAGCTTCAAGCAACCCAATGGCGATATGACGGTTGGCTTCACTTAGACGTGGCATTTTGCGTTCGTCAACAATATTCCAAATACAGTGAATAATCGACAGACAGCGATCAACCTTTTATACCCATCATTGAGACTATCTGATCCCCAACTTTCACGTGCATTGCATGTGAATTGTGTATTCTGTGACACTACACGCCGAAATTGAAAATCATGCTGTTAAATACGGGTATTTTACTGATGGTGCATTTTGTTGTGATGTTTCAAAACATAAACAACATAGGACTCATAAACAGTGCAAAACCTTTTGTAAACTGAATCACGTTTCAATTCATTGCTACATGAAATTGCTATTTTCATGATGCGTTTCTTTTTTGGGAGAGTATATTTAGTTTGACCTGTCTGTATGTCCGTATATTGTGTGACACGTACTTACTACTTACTGTATAAAAGGCTTCAGCCTGTAAAGATACATTCACATCCTAACATGATATGATTGGTATAATATTATATTTTATGAACCTCATGACACCTCGTGTCTCATAGGCCTACTGGCCGGGTGGTATATATTTTAATCTGTCCTGTTTGTATGTCTATATATATATGTATACTGCGTGACACTCAAATAAGATATTTTCTTACTTTACGTACTTATTAAAATACGGACCCTTAGATTCCAAAGCGGCAGTTTTTTATGCAACAAACTACCCGGTCCACCGAGGAATACATCCTACAGTTGAAGCAGCGCCTTAAAGAAATGTCAGATGTTCCTACAGTGAAAGGACTCGTGAAGATCCGGGTAAGAACTGATCTTCAGCAACCCATCCTGATCAGGTGGTCTGACTCGCAGAGTTGGTTGACGCATGACATCGTATGCCAATTGCGCAGATCGATACTCACAATGTGTATCACTGGATTGTCTGGTCCAGACTGGATTATTTACAGACCGCCGTCATATAGCTGAAATATTGCTGAGGGCGGCGTTAAACAACCAAAAACGAAAACAGTGGAGGCAGCCCCTCAAAGAAATGCTGGACCCACCACGGAATACGTCCTGCAGCGGAAACAGTGACATAACAGAACGCTCCATCAACCACGGAATACTTCCTGCAGTGGAAGCAGGGATTAAACAAAACGCTCGATCCAGCATGGAATACCTCCTACAGTGGAAGCAGGGCATTAACAAAACGCTCCATCCACCACGGAATACTTTCTACAGTGGAAGCAGGGCTTTAACAAAACGCTCGATCCACCACGGAATGCTTCCTACAGTGGAAGCAGTGCTTTAACAAAACGCTCCATCCACCACGGAATACCTCCTTCAGTGGAAGCAGTGCCTTAACAAAACGCTCCATCCACCACGGAATACTTCCTAAAATGGAAGCAGTGTCTTAACAAAACGCTCGATCCACCACGGAATACCTCCTACAGTGGAAGCAGTCCCTTAACAAAACGCTCGATCCACCACGGAATACTTCCTTGAGTGGAAGCAGTGTCTTAACAAAACGCTCCATCCACCACGGAATACTTCCTACAGTGGAAGCAGTGTCGTAACAAAACGCTCCATCCACAACGGAATACTTCCTACAGTGGAAGCAGTGCTTTAACAAAACGCTCGATCCACCATGGAATACTTCCTACAGTGGAAGCAGTGCCTTAACAAAACGCTCGATCCACCACGGAATACTTCCTGCAGTCGAAGCAGTGCTTTAACAAAACGCTCCATCCACCACGGAATACCTTCTACAGTGGAAGCAGTGCCTTAACAAAACGCTCCATCCACGACGGAATACTTCCTGCAGTGGAAGCAGTGCTTTAACAAAACGCTCGATCCACCATGGAATACCTCCTACAGTGGAAGCAGTGCCTTAACAAAACGCTCGATCCACCACGGAAAGCTTCCTACAGTGGAAACAGTGCTTTAACAAAACGCTCGATCCACCACGGAATAATTCTTACAGTGGAAACAGTGCCTTAACAAAATGCTCTATTCACCAAGGAATACCTCCTACAGTGGAAGCAGTGCCTTAACAAAACGCTCCATCCACCACGGAATACTTCCTGCAGTGGAAGCAGTGCTTTAACAAAACGCTCGATCCACCACGGAATAGTTCCTGCAGTGGAAACAGTGCCTTAACAAAACGCTCCATCCACCATGGAATGCTTCCTACAGTGGAAGCAGTGCCTTAACAAAACGCTCGATCCACCACGGAATGCTTCCTACAGTGGAAGCAGTGTCTTAACAAAATGCTCCATCCACCACGGAATAATTCTTACAGTGGAAACAGTGCCTTAACAAAAAGCTCTATTCACCATGGAATACTTCCTGCAGTGGAAGCAGGGCTTTAACGAAACGTTCCATCCACCATGGAATACTTCCTGCAGTGGAAGCAGTGCTTTAACAAAACGCTCGATCCACCATGGAATACCTCCTACAGTGGAAGCAGTGCCTTAACAAAACGCTCGATCCACCACGGAAAACTTCCTGCAGTGGAAGCAGTGTCTTAACAAAACGCTCCATCCACCACGGAATAATTCTTACAGTGGAAACAGTGCCTTAACAAAAAGCTCTATTCACCATGGAATACTTCCTGCAGTGGAAGCAGGGCTTTAACAAAACGTTCCATCCACCATGGAATACTTCCTGCAGTGGAAGCAATGCTTTAACAAAACGCTCCATCCACCATGGAATACTTCCTGCAGTGGAAGCAGTGCTTTAACAGAACGCTCCATCCACCACGGGATACTTCCTGCAGTGGAAGCAGTGCTTTAACAAAACGCTCCATTCAACACGGAATACTTCCTGCAATGGAAGCAGTGCCTTAACAAAACGCTCGATCAACCACGGAATACTTCCTTCAGTGGAAGCAGTGCTTTAACAAAACGCTCCATCCACCACGGAATGTTTCCTACAGTGGAAGCAGTGTCTTAACAAAACGCTCGATCAACCATTGAATAATTCTTACAGTGGAAACAGTGCCTTAACAAAACGCTCCATCCACCACGGAATACTTCCTGCAGTGGAAACAGTGCTTTAACAAAACGTTCGATCAACCACGGAATACCTCCTACAGTGGAAGCAGTGCCTTAACAAAACGTTCGATCAACCACGGAATACTTCCTGAAATGGAAGCAGTGCCTTAACAAAACGCTCGATCAACAACGGAATACTTCCTACAGTGGAAGAAGTGCCATAACAAAACGCTCTATCCACCACGGAATACCTCCTACAGTGGCAGCAGTGCCTTAACAAAACCGCTCGATCCTCCACGGAATACTTCCTTGAGTGGAAGCAGTGCCTTAACAAAACGCTCCATCCACCACGGAATACTTCCTTTAGTGGAAACAGTGCCATAACAAAACGCTCGATCCACCACGGAATACACCCTACAGTCCTTTAACAAAACGGAATAGTTCATAGAGTAGAACCAGTACCTTAATGTTTTGTGCCCCAGGATTGTCGCCTTTACTGACCATGTATAATTGCGCATATGACCTCTTCATTCTCCGATTGCTGTGATTGATGATCTCGCCTTTGATAGGAATGGTTTCCCCGGGTACATAACCGCAGCGGTCAATCTGGAACGTGCAGCTGATTGGTCCAGATTTGCAGCAGAGGCAACACAGCGTCTTCTGACCTTCACCTCGTATTCCATCCTGCAATACCAATTACACACGCTGTGCAGCATCATGTTGGTTTATACATTGGTAAAATGGGATCCTTTTAGTTTCCTGTTTCTGTTATATAGGTTGCATCGTACTTACCAATATGACAACGTTCTGTGAAGATTCGACCCGTGGAGATCCGGGTTAGAATTGATTGATCTTGAGCAACCCATGCTTGTCGTAAGAGTTAGTGAGTTCAGTTCTACGCCGCACCCAACAATATTCCAGCTTTATGGCGGCGGTTTGTAAATATTCGAGCCTGGACCAGACAATGAAGTGATCAACTGGGACGCAATTGTGATATGATGACATGTGTCGACCAAGTCAGCGAGCTTGACCTCCCGATCCCTCTTACGACAAGCATGGGTTATTGAAGATCAATTCTAACCCGGATCTTCACGGATGCCTGTCGTAAGAGGCGTCTAATTACATGAAGATAATACATTTAAATTAAAATTATGAATCCCTATGGAGTTATGAGGAAATGTAATAAAATGAAACAAGCAGCCTATCCACGAATACCTTGACAATTAAACATGCCAGTTAGACATTTATACATAGAGAATGGGGCGGTGGGGTAGCCTAGTGGTTAAAGCGTTCGCTCGTCACGCCGAAGACCCGGGTTCGAATCCCCACATGGGTACATTGTTTGAAGCTCATTTCTGGTGTCCCCCGCCGTGATATTGCTGGAATATTGCTAAAAGCGGCGTAAAACCAAACTCACTCACTCACTCATACATAGAGAATGCCCTTGTTGATTTAATAAATACACGACAAAGTGGAGTTGTCTGTTGTGTAAATACAACGTAAAATACATCTCACAAACCTACAATTTGGCGTCACTGTCAACAGTGACTTAAAAGGGACAAACCTCTTTACAAGCAATCTCACAACACAGAATCGAGTATGTGAATCCCAATGCGTCATGAGCTTGTATTTGTAAATCACTGTTTAATGGCATTAGCGTATCCTGTCCCACTGGAGACACCAATCACGAACACGAGCAAGTCAATCGTCTATCTGTAACCCAGTTAATGCTGTACTCATCATCATGGAGAATTTCCATCGGTAATCGTCTGAAAGGACTAACGAGGGTTCACAGTAATGACACCCGTAGATGCACTGCCAGTCTCGGATACGTCTTTTTTGTAAAGATTGGAAGGGTGCAGCTTTTCAGAACTGGGGAGTGTACTTCCACACCAAAACAGAAGGCCCGGGTTCGATTCCCCACATGGGTACAATGCCTGAAGCCCATTTCTTGTGTCCCCCGCCGTGATATTGCTGGAATATTGCTAAAAGCTGCGTAAACCCACGCTCACTCTTAAGGCCTCGTCCAACCAGGCTGTATTCGGGTTTCCATGTTTACAACGTTCAAATCGATGGACACAACACCAATCAGTGTCATCGCTGTTTCTCTATGGTGCAGCGGGAACGAGACAAAGCCTATGTTCTTGAGGCTGGACAAGGGTTCGAATCATGAAAACTTAAAACTACACACGGTGAAAGATGCATATGAGTTATGATCACTGCCTGTATCAAAACTTGTCAACGTGTCAATGTCCCATGCATTTCGCGTATTCTTTTGCTTCCAATACTGTCACTATTTTCAAAAACCGCTTTTGTGTACAAAAGCTCCACAACGTTCAGTAGTATTCGTATCTTTTTAAACCATTTCAATAATTTTCTTTGAAACTTCATATTGAGCGGCCACTCCGTCCCGTAGTCTGTATCACAGTCCCTGAACAGCATTATTTTCCTTAATGCCAAGCCCTCCCTGCAATGCTAAACCCCTAAATGAGGCAAGTCTAGATTTCCCCAGATTGAATCGCCCATCTCACCCGGGCTCCTTTTCAATTTAAATGGGTGTATTTGTTACTATCAAAATTATATATATTCAGGGACTAAGCGTTAGCCTACTCCGTCCCGGTGTCTTTTTATCAATGGATTGTCACACATATTAATGGTTGCTGTTGTCGTCAACTCCATACATGACTTTTAGCTTCAGTTATCCAAAAAGCTGAACTACCATCCGAGAGACCAAAAACAACAAATGAATAAATATATAAAGGTTTGAAGATAATTATTGTAACGGTTATCAGTACAACACATACATAATAAATATCCATTCACCTTAGATCTTAGACCTTGTTTCTCACGTCGTCAATAAACAACTACACTAACATATATTCAAATGGACTATCTAACCTAACGTTGGATCAATAACCAGTTTACTTTTCTGAAACGATTACGGGACACGGTCAGGGTTGGTTCCTGTTTTAATTAGAAAGAAGTTTGTTTATGCAACAGTGGTTTCCTTTCATTTTCAAGTTTGAACACGGAGTAGATCTATAACTGTCTTTGAATTCCCTTGCTCACATCCGATGATTTTATTCTCCCGTCGTACAACGGCCCACTTCAGAAAAGAAAACAATCTTTTGAATATTTCTGTACTCGGTTAAAGACAATTATGTCATGAGGGTTGGTGAAAGATCACGTCCCCTTCAAAATATTATAGTATTGCGGCATATTGCTTCATGTACAATTATGGTAAAGCCTAAATTGTAAACAGATTTACACAATTCAGGATTGTTTGTTTGTTGTTTAACGCAGCTCTCAGCAATATTGCAGCCGTGTGGCGGAGGTCAGTAAGTAATCGCAGTCTGGACCAGATAATCCAATGATCAACATCATGAACATCGATCTTCGCAATGGGGATACGATGACATGTGTCAGTCAACTAAGCGAGCGTGACCAATTCCGATCATGTGAGTCACCTCTTACGACAGTTCTGACCCGGATATTCACGATTCTAATACATTATTCAAGTTTCAAATCGCAATATCCAATGACGGCCCAGTCAACACGAAAACATTCTTCTCATTACCGGTGGGTATTTTGAGATACTTATAGTGTGTGTTATACGTTCGAGATTCGAATCTTGAACAGGCAAACCAATGACAAATAATATATTCCACAAAGGTGGAAAAATATTTTGATACATTAGTGAAGTGTCAAATTAAAATAACCACCTACGGCCGATAATCGAATCAAATAATCGAATCTGGACCAAGCAAGCCAGTGACTAAAGGCAAGAGTAACGACGACACCACCAGTGTATTTGTTCTGTAACATACAATCATCGTAACAGTTAAGAAACTGGGATTGGATTCTTGTCGCTATTGTGGCTGATTGGTTAGTTATATCATTGCCATATTACCTGAGATGTCCACTCGTCAGGCTTTTCGCTTTATCGCCTTATGTCAGTGTCGTGCCGTGTTATTGCCATGTCGTCTCGTGGTATTGCCATGTCGTCTCGTGGTATCGCCATTTCGTCTCGTGGTATTGTTTCGTGTCGTGGTATTGTCATGTCATCTCGTGTTATTGCCATATCGTCTCGTAGGTGTTGCCATGTCATCTCGTGTTATTGCCATGTCGTCTCATGGTATTGCCATGTCGTCACGTGGTATTGCCATGTCGAGTCATGGTTATGCCATGTCGTCTCGTGTTATTGCCATGTCGTCTCGTGTTATTGCCGTGCCGTCTCGTGGTATTGCCATGTCGTCTCGTGGTATTGCCATGTCGAGTCATGGTTTTGCCATGTCGTCTCGTGTTATTGCCATGTAGTCTCGTGTTATTGCCATGTCGTCTCGTGGTATTGCCATGTCGTGTCGGGGTATTGTCATGTCATCTCGTGTCATTGTCATATGGTCTCCTCGCGTTTTTGCCGTGTCGTGTCGTTGCATTGCCATGTCGCCTCGTGTTATTGCCGTGTCCTCTCATGGTATTGCCATGTCGTCTCATGGTATTGCCATGTCGTCTTGTGGTATTGCCTTGTCGGCTCGTGTTATTGCCATGTCGTCTCGTGGTATTGCCGCGTCGTCTCGTGGTATTGCCGTGTCGTGTCGTGGTATTGCCATGTCGAGTCATGGTTTTTGCTATGTCGTCTCGTGTTATTGCCATGTCGTGTCTTGTCGTGGTATTGTCATGTCGTCTCGTTGTATTGCCATGTCATCTCTTGGTATTGCCATGTCGTGTCGTGTTATTGCCGTGTCGTCTCGTGGTATTGCCGTGTCGAGTCGTGGTATTGCCATGTCGAATGATGGTTTTGCCATGTAGTCTCGTGTTATTGTCATGTCGTGTCGTGTCGTGGTATTGTCATGTCGTGTCGTGTTTTTGTCATGTCGTCGTATTGTCATGTCATCTCGTGTTATTCCCATTTCGTCTAGTGTTATTGCCATGTCATCTCGTGTTATTGCCGCGCGTCGTATCGTCTTATTGCCATGTCATCTCGTGTTATTGCCGCGTCGTATCGTCTTATTGTCATGTCGTCTCGTGTTATTGCCGTGCGTCGTATCGTCTTATTGCCATGTCGTCTCGTGTTATTGCCGCGTCGTAACGTCTTATTGCCATGTCATCTCGTGTTATTGCCGTGCGTCGTATCGTCTTATTGCCATGTCGTCTCGTGTTATTGCCGCGTCGTCTCGTGTTATTGCCATGTCATCTCTATGTATTGCCATGTCAGCTCGTGGTATTGCCATGTCGTCTCGTGTTATTGCCGTGCGTCGTATCGTCTTATTGCCATGTCGTCTCGTGTTATTGCCGCGTCGTCTCGTGTTATTGCCATGTCGTCTCTTGGTATTGCCATGTCAGCTCGTGGTATTGCCATGTTGTCTCATGGTATTTCCGTATCGTATCGTAGTATTTCCATGTCGGCTCGTGTTATTGCCATGTCGTGTCGTGTAACCGCCAAGTCGTTTTTAACTGTTTATATCGCGTCGTACTATCCCTTTGGCATGGTATCGCGTGGATATCTAAAGGCTATAAGGGATGGCCCTAATCAGCCATAGAGCTGTATTCTCAACATCAAAATGTTATGACTTGAAAACACTGAAAACAACTGTAATATTGCTCTGAATTCACGAACATAAACAATTACCTATTCATGTTGTTTTACGTTGCAGAATCACCTCATGCGATCTTGCTCTATAAATGATCAAGGTTTCTCCAAACAGATGGTAGATAACATCTGCAATAATGTCCGAATTTCAAAAACACACAGTAATCACAATCATTGGCATTAAAACCTACCATACTCCCAGGCTCGGTGTTGAGATCCAGTGGATTAATCACTGTAAAGGCTTTCTTCGTTGTGTGGTCGAACTTCCATGGCTTGTCAATGGTTCCACTGAGCCAGTACCGCACCCTCCCTACCGTACCCTCAAACGAGGAGGGGATGCCAACTGGGAGCTGGTACTGAAAGGGGTATGTGTAGCGGCCTGCAGGTAGAGAATGGTTGTCTCCTTCTATGTGTGGCTCTGGAAGTTAGAATGAACACTCGTCACCAACAGTGAGTGAGTGAGTTTAGTTTTACGCTGCACTCAGCAATATTCTACCTATATGGCGGCGATCTGTAAATAATCGAGTCTGGACCAGAATATCCCGTGATCAATTGCAACAGCATGAGTATAGATCCACGCAATTGGGATACGATGACATGTGTCAACCAAGTCAGCGAGCCTGACCACCTGATCTCGTTAGTCGCCTCTTACGACAACATCACCAACAAGGGCGGTGGTGTAGCCTTGTGGTTAAAGCGTTCGCTCGTCACGCCGAAGACCAGGGTTCGATTCCCGATATGGGTTCAGTGTATGAGGCTCATTTCTTGTGTCCGCCGTGTTATTGTTGGAAAAGGCGTGAAACTAAACTCACTCACTCATCACCAACATGTTAATGTTCTTAACGCAACGCTCAGTACGTTCACACGTATATGACGGAGATCAGTCATTTAACGAGTCTGGGCCAGTCAATCCAGTGATTGATGTCATGAGCATCGATCTAAGCAATTGAGATACGATAACATGTATTAAGCACCCGATGTCGCCATTCGCCAACAGGATACAATAATACAATAACCATCCACAATCGAAGACAAATTGGAAAGCTGCACAATTGCTTCGATATGTCGACACTCGGTATTTCAAAATAAAAGCATAATAACATATAACAACTAAGGTCGTACAAAACTGGTTAAATAATACAATATGTAATAAAAGTTAAATCTAAGTCAGTCACATACGTGATTATGCTATTTCGAAAACAGAGCTTCCACTTTATGTGCACCCTTAACCCTTAAACAACAATCGGTTAATTAACAACCCGAGCAAAGAAATGACAGTTTACTGCATCGTATGTCGTGACGTTTTGGTGATGGGTTATTGAAAAATGAGCTTCACAATGAAACGCTGAAATCCTGAATAATAATATGTTTAAAGTAATCATCATGAAAAAGGCTAAATAGGTCTCATGGGCAAAGTGATGTCAAAATGCTCCATAGTACATGCAAGGTACCTTTTTGGTAAAGCATCTAACCCTCTCCTTGTACAGATACCCGGTACATTTGGTGCTGTTGTCAGAGAAAATACGATAAACCGTGAGACACATAATACAATACCTAATACGATCCGTCTTTTCGTGCATTTCCTATCTAGAGGCATCATATTGTTGTGTTTGAAAACTAATGTGAATAACAAATTGACAGTTTGTTTTGGCAACCTAGAACGTATAAACAGTTACAAAGGCTGGAGGTGATTCATTATTTCTAACATCTTATCAAATGTCTTCCGGGTATTTTGCGAAGACATAAGAAATGAATTTCATACAAGGTATTTGCTGAATCAGACAAAAGCAATTTATTCTTAAATTTTGAGATATTAGGGAATGGCTTAATGCTTGTCAAAACTCACGAGCAGCCTGATTTATAGTACTGACTTGGGTACCGTGCTGGAATAGATGTCGTGAAAATAATAAGTTGACAAAAACTACAATATATCCGTGTGGGAAATCGAATCCTGGCCTTCGTGACGTGCAGAATGTTTACGTGAGTGAGTGAGTTTAGTTTTACGCTTCACTCAGCAATATTCCAGCTATATGGCGGCGGTCTGTAAATAATCGAGTCAGGACCACACAATCCAGTGATCAACATGAGCATCGATCTGCGCAATTGGGAACCGATGACATGTGTCAACCAAGCCAGCGAGCCTGACCATCCGATCCCTTTAGTCGCCTCTTACAGACCGCCGCCATATAGCTGGAATATTGCTGAGTGCGGCGTAAAACTAAACTCACTCAATCAATCACTCACTCACTCATTAGCTAAATGCTTTTAACATCTTGGGATGCAGGGTGGTACAAAACATGCATTCATCCAGATACCTTTTCCAAACAGCACGAATACATAGTTGATGTAGGTCTCGGTGACGGAATAGATCTTCGTCACCGTCTTCCGGTTCTTTCCTGTCCCGGAAGTGTGGTTCTCTGTCCATCTTACGTCAGCGCCCCCGTACAGGTGAAGCCTTATTGCTGCAGAAACAGACACCCAGTCAAAATGGTTGTACAGTAGGCAAGGGACAATTAATATTTCGCCAGTAATTCATTATTTTTATTTCAATCTGAAAACATATCATGGCATAATTATTTGTTTTCCACATCCTGATGCGAATGTGGAACCTGGGAATATGAAAAGCATCATTTCTAGTAGGTCCTAATCTTCACTTCTACTTTTTGAGACATTGATATCGTTTCCAAGATGCAGACATAACGTTGTGAAGATAACAGGAATACCGTATTTTCTTCAAGAAGGTCACACGTACCGCTTCCAACATATGATAAGAGGGTGCAGGGTACTCAAACAATATGTTGCTGTTTCCACGATTAATGTGGACTATTCAGCGTTTTTCTGCACAGTGGGAAAGTCTTCTTTCATAGGCCTGGGATAGGGGACACCAGAAATGAGCCACGAACTCTTTAGCCACGAGGATACCCCACCACTCCGGTTTTAATCATAATATGATGAACGAACACAAAACGAGGAGTGTGTTTCGTTAGGAATTTGTGGCGCTATTTCTTAATAGTGAGTGAGTATGTTTAAGGCCGCTTTTAGCAATATTCCAGCAATATCACGGCGTGGGACACCAGAAGTGGGCTTCACGCAATGTACCGGGTAGGGAATCGAACCCGGGTACCCTGTACTTAAACGGGGCGGTGTGATAGCCTAGTGGTTAAAGCGTCCGCTCGTCACGCCGAAGACCCGGGTTTAATTCCCACATGGGTGCAATGTGTGAAGCCCATTTCTGGTGTCCCCCGCCGTGATATTGCTGGAATACTGCTAAAAGCGGCGTGAGGCCATACTTATACACTCACTTACTCACTCGTATCCATCCTTGGTGTTTTGTATAACTTCTAACACATGATACTGGTATCATGTTTAAGTACTGTGAGTGAGTGAGTCTACGTTTACGACGCTTTTAGCAATATTCCAGGATTATCACGACCGGGGACACCAGAAATGGGATCCACACATTGTACGCATGTAGGGAATAGAAGTCGGGTCATCGGCGTGACGAGAGAACGCCTTAACCACAAGGCTACCACTCCGTTTAAGTACAAGATGCATATAACATGCTAACGTGAACCGTACTTTTCAAGTTTATAAAGATTGAAAGTAATCAAGAATACCTCTTTCCTTGTATCTTATATTATTGCTTACATAAAAAGTCGTTTCCCTCAGAAGGATGACTGCAATGAAATATTCTGAAATAGTTATTTTATTTCTGAAATAAACCTACTATGAATCTGAAGATTGAATTCTAAAGGAGTACTCACCTAACAATTGTATGGACCATTAAATGCTTGTGGGTGTTGAACAATCGGCTTTAGTCTTTGCCTTAAGGTATCACACGTTTGAAGAGTTTAGTATTTCAGCAACAAGTAAATCCACTAATCGTTTAAGGTAGTTGGGTGGAAAATGGACGCGTAAACAAACGATGCTTTCACGTCGACTAATAGTTTCGATCAGCAAAAAAGGAGACACTTGAAAGACTGACAGTCAAACAACAAGATATGGATTTTGTGTGCTGAGATCGTATGGATACAGAATATGCTTTGGATAGCCAAACACTTATAATGGTACATCCATTATCTGAACCAACATGATTTTTACACGATCGCGTTAGGTATATTATTGGTACGTCGGTCAAATTGACCTTCGATCAATATTTCATATTTGTATATATCGTGTTGATCTCTAGAGGAAGACTGGGAAGGGAGAACGCGACTCATCGATCATCTGTTCTTTTCGACACCCTACTATCCCATGTTTTTATGTTTACTTAAGGAAACATGAACAGAATTAACTTGACATCAACAAGGTTAGCATGCTTCTTAAGGTCTGGGGCGGTGGGGTAGCCTAGTGGTTAAAGCGTTCGCTCGTAACGCCGAAGACCCGGGTTCGATTCCCCACATGGGTACACTGTGTGAAGCCCATTTCTCGTGTCCCTCGCCGTGATATTGCTGGAATATTGCTAAAAGCGGCGTAAAACCAAACTCACTCACACATTCGACTGAATCGATAATGGGAACTGGATGCTTTGAAATGTGTATCAGCAAACCAAAATTGTAAGAGCCTGAATCATGTATAGGAAGCATCTCGCAATGCCACAGTCCATGGCGCATTGACACACCCATCAGTGGACATGTAAACACGACTGATATGTACTGATGCCCATATATATTGCCTCTCCAAATATTAGTACCTGTAGGTAGGTGTTTGAACAAACACACAAGAAGTGATTATTCGGTAGTGATGTATTTAATACGGCTCTCATAGTTGTGTTTTGGACGTCATGTTTGCAGTGATAACTGCACATGTTGATCACTGGATTTAAACAACAAACAAACAAACTAAGGCACCAGTATTAGGCTACTATTATTTATCAATAAAATATCACCAGTGGAAAGAATAAGTACGCTGATGAAAATGATAATAAAGATAAATAAAAATGTATGTAAACCAAGAAGGATACCGTTAAGATACTGTTCATGCTGTTTGATTTCCTTACTCCAACCCCTCTTCAACCAATATATTTTTACACAAACGTACATAAGGACAGGTGGTTGTTTTTGCAAACTGGAATGAGTGACGGTTAATAAGTCGAAATCAATTTAACATGAGCTGTTATTCAATTTTCATTTTAGAAAACTCTATACTTCTACTTTCTTTAACATTAAAATAAAGATCATTTAAGGTGACATTTTTATCGCTTCCAGAAACATATGTGTCCATCACACAATCGGTATAGGTTGAGCGTGATCAATAATCAGGTATTAGTATTTTCACGAAAGCTATTTATTGACTTCATCTAAATAACCCCTCGTAAATCGCCAAAATTGTGCAGATTATTACGCTGGCAGTTTACAATACCACTAGCGTTGCAATGACGATGTCATAAAGCACGAACTTCCGGTCATTTTACAACGACTGAAAATTGACATTAGTGACAGGTACAAGCACAATATCCGGATTGTTTGCACAGATAGGTCAGCTGGTCTGCGTGGGTTAATTTTATGTTCCATCAGAGTTTTCATTACACTTAGTTCATTAATAGTAGCGTGGTCTATTTGTCAGGTCAAAGCCACTGCTACGTGTAGCCCTGTGACTGGAGGCTAGCGATAGTCGTTGGGTGTCATTTGTCAAACTATTTGTCGTAAATAACACGGCACAGCCTAAATGAACACCAACCTCATAATTCATCAGTCATTCAACGATGATTGCAAAAGCTTTTGCTGTGCCCCCCGTTATTTCGTTGTTGAAATACATGTATTTCAAGTCCATAGATGTGTATTTGAAGATTATAGGCATGCATGTCAAGACTATAGGCATGTATACTACCCGTTAAAGGTTTCGACTCACTAGTGTAAATATAGCCACTTACTTTAGTGAACTGTTCTACACTAGATTTTGAAAAATGTTCCATACTGTTTAAAGGTACTGTTTACACATGAACTGATGTATTGGAAAACAAATTCGTAACGTTGAAAAGAGTATTGTCATGAGATCAATAAATGATGAAACTCAGTGAAAATTAGCGAGTTCTGAACAAAACTTTACGCCAAAACGCAGCTGTTCACATGCACGATATTTGCACCTGCTCTTCAGCAATTTGATGAATGATCCTCGTGCAATTAATCTTCATAAGGTTTGCAGTTGGTTCCCCCCAAGTTAGTGGAGAAATTCATGAGTGAGTCTAAACTTTTCATGGGTAGTATATTTCAAGAACATAGGCATGTATTTCAAGACCATAGACGTGTATTTCAAGATTGTAGGCATCTATTTCAGACTATAGGCATGTACTTAAAGACTATAGACATGTATTTCAAGATTGTAGGCATCTATTCAAGACTATAGGCATATATTTCAAGATTGTAGGCATCTATTCAAGACTATAGGCATATATTTCAAGATTGTAGGCATCTATTTCAAGACTATAGGCATGTATTTCAATACTATAGACAATGATGATATTGTCGCACCATCATTTTTGCCGTAGCGCAGTTTCTAATGATATGGAAACCTAACGTCAAAATATAAATGAAATCTCAAATTGAACAAAGTATTTTCTTTCCATTTGTATGACACAATGAATTCTAATTGGAACTATATTTATTAGTTTAACTAGTTCACTGAACTATCACAGTGGGTGAGTGAGTTTAGTTTTAGCCGCACTCAGCAATATTCCAGCTATATGGAGGCGGTCTGTAAATAATCGAGTCTGGACCAGACAATCTAGTGATGAACATGATGATCATTGATCTACGCAACTGATACACGATGACTTTTGTTAACCAAATCAGCGAGTCTGACAAACCGATCCCGTTAGTTGCCTCTTAAGACAAGCATGGGTTAGTGAAGACAAATTTTAACCCGAATCTGCACTGGAGGTATCAGTAGTAGTAGTAGCAGTAGTAGTAGCAGTAGCAGTAGCAGTAGCAGCAGTAGCAGTAGCAGTAGCAGTAGCAGCAGCAGCAGCAGCAGCAGTAGTAGTAGTAGTAGTAGCATTGTAAGTAGCATTGTTTGCTATTATAATATACTTTAATGCATAATAAGGTAATATTATCTAAAGGTTTTGTTAAATTGTACATTTTATTCATTTAATTTATAAATGTTAATTTTGAAGTAATCTACTTCTAATAGAATTTTCATGTTGTTTTGCTCTAAGGAATAATTTACTCAGCAAGTCTTCAGCTCTGTTTTGTAGTTTTCTGAACCTCACCACGTTAAAGAAAGAAGTATATGACCGCTGAAATGGAAAAATGACGATGAATATACATGAACGTTTAACGGAATAAACTTTGGCGCGGGCGAAAGGATTTTTTGGTGTCTTGCATCCACAAATATGCATGCTGTGTAGTAGTGCATGAAGCAGTAAGAGATTATAAGCTATCGATCTGATCTTATACTCACATGTCTGTATCACCGAACAAGAGATAATGGAAATGTGACAGTGACACGCATCTTATGTCATTACTTGACTGTCAATAATTCAAATGACAAACAAAAGCTATAAAGGATGTCCACACACACAGTGCCAGCGGACTAGTCTTACACAAAATGGAAATGAAATCGACAGTTGTGGTCCTATCAATACTTGATAAGTCAATACATTTTACACCAACACAGTGCGTTTGAAGTAAAATGTTATTTTCCAAAGTTATTCCCAAAGCGACGGTTCCGCCTCAGACAACAAAGTAGTAACCGGTCGATGTTGTATACCTGCTCTCATAACGTATGATATAATGGATATGTGGTTGTCTGATTCCGTATCATGTATTCACTCATGTGAAGACTTAACTAGGATAAAGATATATACCTACAATAAATTTCATTTACTGTTATTGATTTTCTGACATTTAATGCAATCGAGAAAGAGTAATCCCCTCATTGTTTAGATATTTCAACATTGTATAGTTTTTACTTGTGCCAATATTATCCAGACAATTGTAAACGATGCTGAAGGATTTCTTAATATTTTATGAATGCGATTAATTTTTGTTTTTCGGTGCGTTTAGTAAACTTTAAGTGGAGTCAGTCTGTTAACAGTCGGGACAACATGGATAATAATCCAGGCTGTTGCAGGTACCATGGGTAAAAACAGGAGGAGAGGGTGGGGTGGGCTTGGTGGCTATAACGAACAAATCCACTACTCATCTGTAACTGTCTGGTCCTGTCTGCAAATGGAATTGAGATAGTGGTAACATATTATTGCAAAGATGTCTTTAGTTTTTAACTACAGTTTTGTCATTGACACAGAATTCTGTGTTTGTTTGAAAAGTACGGTAAGATTTGTGTTGATTGCAGTTTTGCTGCTGGTATGTGACAGAATGGTACGGGCATATGATTATTGTCACTGAAAGTTGAGGTTCATCAATGAATTTTAGTGATGATGACAAATGTATCTGTAAATTAAATGTCCAATGCAATCCCCAGTTTGCCCCAGGGTTTTCAGATGAAAAATCGATTTTCATTTGAATGTGTTTCTGACGGGTGCCACCAGTGGAGCAGGGCACGCTCACCTTCTCACAAACACCTGGTGTCATCACTGTGATTTATAACGAGTGAGTGAGTTTAGTTTTACGCCGCACTCAGCAATATTCCAGCTATATGGCGGCGGTCTGTAAATAATCGAGTCTGGACCAGACAATCCAGTGATCAACAGCATGAACATCGATCTGCACAAATGGGATACGATGACATGTGTCAACCAAGTCAGCCAGCCTGACCACACGATCCCGTTAGTCGCCTCTTATGACAAGCATGGGTTGCTGAAGATCAATATTCTAACCCGGACCTTCACGGGTCACGAGGGGAATTAGATTTTTACCAGTGTCACGGGGCAATAAACACTGTGATGAAATGTAACAACATACCCTTGTCACATGGGTACACAATGACTAGATTTTCAGTTTTTGTGACAGCCGCGATGACAGAGAGTGTAAGTTCTAACCTCGGTTGTTTGTTGTTTTGTTGTAGGTGGTTTGTTGTTTTACCTGCACTCAGCTTTATGACGGCGGTCTATAAACAATCGCGTCTGGACCAGTCAATCTAATGATCAATAACATGAGCATTGATTTACGTGAACCATTTACGCGTGTACTAAATATATGACAAACCTAACCCTGGTCATACGAGATTTCAAAGGTATTAAAATGCATGCCCTACAATCACAGCATTTACATACGTTACACATGCTAGTAAACACATGAAAACAATGGCCAGATTTACACACCTGTGAAATACATGTAAATACAGAGCTGAGTGTTTGTATATTTTAACACCTCTTTAAACGTGTGTAAATCTGACAGCCAGATGTTACGTAGATTTCAAACGTTGTTCATATGGCCGACGGATGAAACGTAAATTCCCTAACGTTAGTAAATTTGGGTAATACAGACATTTTGTGTGGTGTTAAGGATATGGGTCTGTAATTCGAAGGATCAGTATGATCCAGACCAGGTCTTGGTATGGGAACAACAATTCCTTCAAGCCATGATGGTGGAAAGTGTCCAGATGTCCAGATTGCATCAAATATGAATAGAAGAGTTTCCAAACATGGCTCTGGTAAGTGTTTCAGGAGCTGATAATGGATGTTATCAGAACCTGTAGCAGTATCATGAGCTTGCCAAAGGGCGGCATGAAGCTCATGAACAGAAAACAATTCGTTGTAATCTTCCCCATTTTCTGAATTGAAATTAATAGCTTTCTTTTCCTGTTGCTTTTGATATTTTTGGAATTGAGGTTCATAATTTGAGGAGGAAAAATGTTTAGCCAAAGTATCACCAAGTTTGTTAGCAATATCCGATTTATTCGTCAATAGTTTGTCATCGTCTTTAATATGGTGAATGCTAGATTTAGAACCTTTGCCTTTGTTTTTCTGGATCATATTCCATACCTTAGTCATCGGCGTACGTGAATTGATTCTAGATACATAATTTTGCCAAGATTGGCGTTTACTTTGTTTAAAGGTACACCATGCTTTAGCATTTACGATTTTGAATTTGTTGAAATTATGGACCATATGATGGCGACGGAAATAATTTTCAGCCCTTTTCCTTGCCTTCCTAGCTTGTTTGCAGTTGTTGTTGAACCATGGTTTGCGTATGTGGGGAACCACAGAGGACTTCGGAATACACTCATCAGCTATCGTGGTTATTTCATCAGAAAAACATTTCATAGGATCAGGAACACCAATAAATATGTCAGGTTGAAGTTTGTCTCTAAACAATGTATAACGACCAATTTGCCTTTATAAAGTTCCATCGTGACGATGGAGCAACATCAGATGGGGTTACAGGTAGTAGAATGGTAGGGAAATGATCGCTACCACAGAGGTCATCATGAACTGCCTATTCAAATTCATTAAGCAGAGTTGGGTCTGCAAGTGACAAATCAAGTGAAGAGTATGTGCCGGTACCAGGATGTAAATATGTGTTAGAAGTATCATTCAAAATACATAAATCATTGGCGGACAGAAGTTCTTCCACAATCGTTCCCCTACTGCTTGTTTGCGTACTTCCCCAAAGAGGGATTATGTGCGTTCAGATCGCCCGTTATAATACAAGGCTTTGGAAGCTGGTCATAGAGTGTCTGAAGCTCATTTTGCTGAAGAGAATAGGATGGAGGAATGTAAAGAGAGCACAAGGTGAAAACAATATGCATGCCACAGCATGAAGAGGGGTATTGAGAGAGACCGGACTGTGAATTATGCCTTGTTTCACCAAGTAGTACCTCCAGTGGCCTTAGCACATGGAGGTGAAAGGAAATCATAAGAATCATATTGTCTGATTTTCAGTTGATCTGTCCTTTTTTAAGTATGTTTCCTGTAAGCAAAATGCCGATGGCTTCAGATCTTGTGATAATAATTGCAAATTGCTAAAATTGTTCCAAAGTCCTATGCAGTTCACTGGATTACTTGCTGATAACCGTTCATGGTGGTGTAACTGGTGAACGTGATGACCGCCTACTCCTTGGAGTAGAGACCTGAGGGCTGACCTCCATGTCTAAAGGTTCAAGTCGATTTTGAACCGTAGCAGGGGCTGAGGGAGAAGAAGGCACTTCCAAGGTTGGGAGGGCCCTGGCCCTTCTCAGCTGTTTCTTTTCTGTTTTTGTCAAGTGCACTGAGTTTTCTCTTGTAACATTGTCTGGTTCTGAGTGTTGTGTCAGTTGAACATCTGTTTGTGTTTCGGATACTGATGTGTCCGGTACAGAAGAAACTTGTTCCAGAATGATCTGATCATCATTCACCCAACTGATCTACGTTTGGCAATGAGTAGAAACTCTGGAAGGTTTGACAACAGGTATAGGAGGAGAGGAAACTACAGCTGAGTAAGAAGTAGAAGATGTCTGAGACTAACTAACGTTTTTGCATCATGGTATGAAACATTGTATATTTAATTTTCAGTATTTTTTATTCTCGTTCAAAGACAGGACATGATTTGGAAGAGGCTGCATGCTCCCCGTCACAGTTGACACATCTGAGTGATTCATTTGTACACTTGGAACTCTCATGAGTGGCACCGCAACGGTAGCAAACAGTATTCTTTGCATGACAAGACTTAGCGCCATGAATATACGCTTGTCACCAGAAAAATGATACCAGAAGTAGCGCCTCGCTAGACTTACAGGCCCTATTGCTTCCAAGAATGATGGTTCCATATTTCACTGAATAAACCTTTACCAGCAATGGCGTGCTGAGGAAAAGTGTTATCTTTACTGATGAAATGTCCAACACTTCACCAATCATGGTTAATTTTTGTTTGATAAGTGCGTGATGTCATGAAATATATAAAGGCTATCAGAATGCTTTGCTATAACGCATGTGAGAGCATGTACATTGTACGTGCGATGTGCTTGTGTGATATCTCATTTGGCAATAGATTCCCTAATTATCCATGGGCCGAGGGAGAAATTGAACAAAGGGATCGGAGGTATCTGAACATGGTGTTAATATATTTATACACACGTACTTCTCTTGACCTCCAGATAAACTGCATATTTATTTAAAATACGCAAACTACATTTGTAAATAGGTATAACGCATTCAACTTTGAGTTACTTTGCTTACATTTACGCATAAAAAAAACAAAAAAACAAATGAGAACCCGTCAGGATAACAATGGTGCAATTACAACATGTAGCTCTTGCGAACACGGATATGATCTTTCGTTACTTGTCAGAAAGCCTTTTGATCCCAAATGGTATAATTCGTTTCGTTGCTTACTTAACTTATGGTATACGCGATTTCGCTTCCTTTTCACCATTTCCAGTTTCCATGTGTACCACAATGGCAACCTCTAGCCAGGAGTGTTGACCATGCAGTGAACGAAAACCAGAAATTGTGTTTGAAACTGAACCAGCCTTGGTGTCCTATAAACACCACTAACCACCCTTCCTTCACCTGTGCATCCACGTACCGAGTTTTCATTACAGACTGAGCTGGCAATCTGTTTCAAACATGTCAATTTGCAAAACACTATTCTGCTTACTCATTACTCTTAATGAGTTCATATGGAAGGTGATGATAAAGGTGTCGTGATATAAACACAATGTTTCATGTAGTGGAAATATCTGTGATCATCTTATTGTCGTAACTCCGTTCGGGCGTCAGTGGGCCCTACAACAGTTACCTACTCATATTGCCTGTCCATGGGCATGCAAGCTCGGACTCTGTACTTACCTAGTCCGTCAAAGGTAGCAAAGTCGAGGAGTGAGGGTATGATTACACAATGCTGAGAAAGGTAACACAATGTTGTAATATATGGCTGTGCATTCTCCCTGTGATTGAGCATTTATGAAGGAGAAAAAACATGATGATATTTAATGTTAAAACATTTGACAAAATACATACTACTGGAATAAAGTGACTGTGCATTATTTGATGTTTGATTTTGTAATGCAATAAGATAATAACAGGATTTGTGGTGTTTTCCTTAATCACTAGTTAACTGTTGACTGGATAATATCAACATCTGTATGATTTGACACAAGGCATCGTGACCCGCTGATGAAAGTCAGTTCACACATTCAGTATTGTGTGACGTGTCCACCACTGGCGTTGATGCAGGCTTGACAACGACGGCGCATAGACGACACTAAGCTTGGAGAATGTTGTTCCTTGTCTGAACCAACGTTTGTCCCAATTCAGCTAACGTCAATGGTTGGTTCTGGGTTTGACCTAAACGTCGCTCGATTTCATCCCAAGCGTGCTCAATGGGGGACAGGTCATGGGAAAAGTTGTCCAGGGGAGTACCGGAATGTTCTGCTGTCTCTTCAAATCTGTCAAAACACGAACGACATGTGGACGGGAATGTTCTTGCTGAAGCGAGAAGTTACGTCTCTGTCCTTGAATGAACGGCTGCACATGATTCCCAATGATCTCATCCCTGCATCGCAGACCTGTCAGATTGTCATCGACAATGACAATTTTCGTCCGACAATGAGAAGTGATGCTTACCCATACCATAACGCTATCACCATCAAACTGTCGACGCGTCAGCATAACAAATTACCGTTCACCTCGGTGAGATTGAAGCAAAGTTGGACGTGTTGCAGGCCTTCGGGGCCGGATGTTGTGCTCCCTCAGTCGGTTCCGCATAGTCCTGGAACTGATTGGACATAAGTCAGGAATGGTCCGAGCAATCAAACTAGGAGACTGGAATCGATTCCTTAGATGGGTCAGCCGAATGTGCTTGCTGACGTGACGTCACGCGTGTACTGCCGGTCCGATGCAAATCTCTCGTGTTCCCATTATGTTGAAAACGTCTCCATAGAGACACCAAAATGTCTGGTCAAAATACTCACGCCGGCGAGACGCTGAATTTCTGTGAGCCGCGCCATGACATACGCGCTGTTTAGCCTGAAATTAAGGTACTTTCCACAACGGTTCTTCAATTTTCAACATCAGGTGTGCGAATTTCAAGTGTCAGAAAGCATGCAAAAAGAGAGTAAGTTAATTGTGCACAAATTGCACTAGCCACGCGCAATACGTGACATCAAATTGCATGCAAAACGCTTTGCTACATGTTTATTCAGGTTTCTTTTTATAACTTTTCAAATAACTTTTTATTTTATGCAATTTTTTTGTTATGCAGAGTTACTATTTTCCGTTAGTATATTACTATAACTTTGGAACATGGTGCATTGATACTATCTCTTAAAATTCTATACTATTATGTAGTCATTTATAACGCTGGCAAATGGCAAATGACAAACCGTTAATGGGTTGTGGAAACCCATCACAGTATGAAATATGTGACAATAATGACCAAGGACAAAGGAAATGTCACATAAAGCGACACATGCCAGATGGCAGCGACTGAGCGTTTAAGGAAGGTTGAACATGATAAGCAGGGTGTGACTCGCGATATGCATTAAGGATATGGATCGGGAAAAGCTGCTACTCCACAACGTTGGAGGCCAATACAACACCTGGTGAGGTGAGACAAGACACGCATCTTTCCAGCAATATATTGATTGTGTCTGCCATTTAATTTGTAAAGCGTAACAAGCAAGCAATTAATCATAAGCAGAGACCATATGGTCTCTGTCATAAGTAAAGAAAATGACATTTGGTTAAAGGATTTCCAGCTGTCAAAGTTAGGAGGTCATGGCGGTAACAATAGAATTGTGAGACTAATCTCACGACAACAAGGGTTGGTGGAAAGGAATAAGAAGTGGGACACCCAGGTAGGTATCAATAATTACATGAAATTAAACAAACTATCAGTTACACATACTTGAGTTGTCAGTCCAGGTTTGAAGAGGTCATTATGTCACGATGTCGCATTGGACATTCCCGATATACGCACAAATTATTAGTAAAAGGTGAGGATCCCCCGTTTGGTATCTCCTGTGATGAAGAAGTCACGGTTAAGCATTTTCTGCTCGATTGTGCTGATTTTTCCATCACATGGGTTACATATTTCAATGAGAAAACAGCCAGGAAACTTTTAAAAGATGTCAGTTTTAATTTGGTTATTGAGTTTTAACAGAAATAGTATTGTTTGAAACCATTGATAAATATGTTTTGTAAATAGGTAAATAGCATTCAATAACGACTGAAGCGATAGTGTAAATCCATCTGGGGTTCATGCAGGAAGAAAACCTACCGTAAGTTCCCATGGTCTACCTTCAGTTGTTGGCGATCTATAGCTTGTAGACCGCCTCCGTGGTGTAGTGGTTAGAGCGTCCGCCCGGAGAGCGGAAGGTCGAGGGTTCCATCCCCGACCGCGTCATACCAAAAGACGTTAAAATAGGGTACTTGTTGGCTCCTGTCTGGCGCTCGGCATTAATGGGTATAACAAGGACTTGTCGGCTCGGAGTCAGTATAATGTGTCTGAGTGGAGTATTCATGCTTCACTGCGGCATGGTATCTCAGTGGGCTAGCACTATAAAACCAGCTTCTGTCTGGGCTAGTACAAGCAGCCGCACATACACATACACTAGCATACACGTCGTCATATGAGCGAAATATTCTCAAGCACGACGTTAAACCCAATTTCACCTCACCTATAGCTTGTATTATATTGTATTGTTTGTATAGTTTTATAGTTTTCAATTTACATGCTCGCTTTACACACACACATATATCATACATGCATGCATGCATGCATGCATACATACATACATACATACATACATACATACATACATACATACATACATACATACATACATACATACATACATACATGCATGCATGCATGCATACATACATACATACATACATACATACATACATACATACATACATACATACATACATACATACATACATACATATGAATCAATGAAATTCTAGTTGTTTTTACTGTCCTTTGTTCTGGGGTTTATATTTTGAGTTCATGTGTTATGATTGTTTAACTTGTTATAGTCACGTTTATGGCGTAAATACTGCCGATGTGAGCAAACATCCAAAGTGGCTCATACTCACTCAAACCCGACAATGATGTATCTACTATTTCCGTAGGGGAAAAGCTACGACCTAAAAAGGTCTCTGAAGGGGCCCTGTACAACCCCAATATGTAAAATCAAGACAATATGTAAAAACTAACGCAATATGTAAACAATTAACGCCAAATATAAAAAAATATCTCTAACGCAATGTGTAAACACCTAACGCAAAATGTACAAAAAAAGGAAATAACGTAATTTGTAAAAGATTAACGGGATCTGTAAAATACAGCTATATTGTTGTTTATTGTTTTGGCGACTGAAATTCATTTTTTTAGAAACTTTACTTTATTGGGGTTTTTCAAAATAACTAAGCTATTGCAATATTTCTGACAAAATTAACCTCATTTCTAACTTAATTGATATCTGATCTTTTAGGTCGTTTAACATCAAAGTAAAGCCGATAATTGTTAATATACATGTATAGCGATAGTTCATATCATAATCTATATTCGGCACTATCCAAGGAAAACATTTTATTCTTCATAGTATATTTACATAAATGGTCATATGGGTTGTATTCATTATGTCCTATTCAAGGAGGTTTTACCTTTTGGCCTTTTTATTACCCCCCAACGTGCATGTAGCGCAAAGTTGGGGACATAAAATTACCCTCCGCATTGGGCACGGTAACCAAGGTTCAACTTGCAATTCTGCAGATACATGTCGATGTTTTTTGTATTTTGTTTCTTTTTCTTTTCATTGTTTGTGTTGAGAGACCAGTTTTTTTGTTTTTTTTAAGATCTGTCCTATTTAGTGGTGAATTAATACCAAAACATTTTCCTTTATGGAATAATGTATTAGTTACTTTTCCTGGTAGTGTGTATTTTAATCTCACCTAAAAATACACAAATGAAATGCAACGAATCTTGATAAAAAGGTTTGAGCCATCATAGGAATCACGAGACACTTGGGATTTATTTTTCAGAAACACTTTTAATGAATTTTAGAGAAAATATCATATTTATGATGATGTATTTACAAATATTATATTACTCCAAAATGAGAAAAATTACTGTTTAAGTATAAATGTGTCGCTTGACAGAAATATCTTTGATTTAGAAATGGTAAATCAATCTTGCAGTTTTAGGTATAATGGACATGCAAGATACATCGCAGTGATTCGGGTATTTCAATTCCAATCGTATCTGATTTCCTTCAATCAAGTCACAGGTAATATTGCTGCCAATGAAATCGAGTAATACCAGAGACATTTGAGATTGGATCCCGATGTTGATCGCTCAAATTTAATGAAATACAGTTATTGTATTTGATGCAATTTAAGTAATATGGAATATTGATATAAATGGGTAACATGACTTGTTGTTCAAGGTTTCAGAAAACTGAGTCCATCAAACATGCCAATGCCAAGATCAATGATACCTGCATAAAATTGCGAAATCACAAACCACGCCTAAGAAATTATAATCGTAATTCACAATTTAATCACATAGAGTGCCATTCGCTGTGCATTCTGTGACACCCCTTGAAATATTTGACGCAGTATCAAACATGCGTACAAAGGAACCAGTTATTCTATTGTTTATCTAAATGGAGACATCTCAGTGTAATTAACGTCTTCAATATCTCATTAACTCATTCACTCGCGGGATATATGGTGATCACCTGGTTCTCACGGTTGTATCAAGAATCTTATGATAGAGGTCAGAATCTTTGATATAAACGGAACAGTGACACAAGTTCACCCAAAAGAGATTCTACCCGGACCGAGTCCAGTGATATATCTTGGCTACTTTCCTGAAAATGAAGGGAAACACTACATGACTCCAAATCCACCTGATCAAATTAAGAGTAGAAGAGGTAGAATGGGCAAAGAGAGAGAGGTAGCACAGTTCAGGTCCACAGTGTGACAAGAAGGTTGTCTGGAGCAATGGGACAGTAAGACAGAAAGTTGCCGAGGACATTGTCCAGAACAATTGGAGAGAGAGAGAGAGAGAGAGAGAGAGAGAGAGAGAGAGAGAGAGAGAGAGAGAGAGAGAGAGAGAGAGAGAGAGAGAGAGAGAGAGAGAGAGAGAGAGAGAGAGAGAGAGAGAGAGAGAGAGAGAGAGAGAGAGAGAGAGAGAGAGTCATTTAATAAATGTACACATTTGAATAGCTTCTTTCATATTCTCAGTTGGTTTACTTGAAGTTGTTTCCCACCCGCCAATGAAGCTATTGCGGTTCAAGATGCATGCATCTAGGAACTATTCTAGTATTCCCTTAAACCGCCCATCGTTCATGTACATAGTCAAATCATAACTATTGGCGCTCTCTCCTAGATCAGTTGCTAGGTCCGAAGTCCAATCGTCAGAGCTACCACCTCGATGCCAAGTACCAATTGCAATTAATTCAAACCCCCATACACAATGAATTAAAATTGGATACATTACTACAACATGCATGTTATTTCTAACCAAATTAAGAAGGATTTATAAGTGGTTTTCTTTAAAAACCAAATTCGGTAATCACAGATTATCAATAACGGAATGGACAGTTTGAAGGAAAGGTCAAACCTTCTTGAATAAGACATAATGAATATAACCCAAAATACCATTTATAAAAAAAAGTTTGAAGAATAAAATTATTCCTTTAAAACTTTCGAAAATGGACTATAGGATCGATTAAAATATCTCTATAAACAAGTTAATAATATGTTTATCGACTATGTTTATATGTTTACTGAACGAGGTAACAGTTTGTAAAAAAATGTAATATGAAGTTTAATTTGTTAGAAACATTGTGACATCTTAGTTTTTGTAAATAAAGTCATTTTTTGCCAAATTTGTGAAAAAAATTGATTTCGATTGCCACCCCTAATATTCAAACCTAAAACTGGATTTTACATATTGCATTAATTTTTTAGATATTGCCCTGCAATACACGACTGAATGCCCCAAGGTACACTCCGATAAGTGGTTTTTAGGAAATCGTGTGACAGCTTATCCCAATATTCGACCCCTTCTTTCTTCATATCCTCAATATTTCTAAGTCCTTCTTGGTTTATTCTATCCTTCATCATTAACCCCCACACATCCTATATAGGGTTAAGATCTAGGCTCTAGCTTGACCAGTCTAAAACTTGAACATTTTCGTCCAACAACCATTGTTTTGTGTAGCCCGCAGTGTGTTTTATGTCGTTATCATGCTGGAAAATCCAATTATCTTCATACAGTGTCCGGGCCGTTGGAAGAAGGTGACCATTTAACATATCGTTCCTTCGTTAAATTTCCCGTGAAAAAAAAACACATCGGCGTCACTCCACGTGATGATATCCCACCCCAAATATGAAATTTCGGGCTATGTTTTGGGCGTTACTAGATAGTCTTCACGCTATCTTTTTTTTCCCAAATGTTCACACAGTTCAGAAAAGACAGAAGTTTAATTCATCAGAAAAAATAACATTATCCCAATCTTGATTTTCGTGAGCCCTACACCGGTTTAAGCGGCTCTCTTTTGTGCATCTTTCATCAGTGAGGACTTCCTCTATTAATCATCTCATTTCTGATATTCTCAACGCCTTTAAATATTCCCCTACTCACAATCTGACCAATTCGCTGGAGATCCGTAGTACTGAACTTGGCCTTCCTGTCCCTTCTTGTGCTCAATGCCAACCCCTGAGAGAATATTCTTCGATGTTCTGTATACTGTACTCTTTTGTCACACCCCTTTCACAATAGAACCAGCTTTCTCTTCTGCTGTCAAATCTGCCATGTCAACAAAGGAGGTCGTCTGCTACACCAGGGGAGATAACTACAAGCGTTGCCTCCCATAAACACCTATTTTATAATTCTATTAACAGTATTAGGAGACAAATATCTTCTCAATAATTTCTGATGATGATGCTGTTGTAGAAACCTCTTTTTTAACTTCTCAACCAACTTGCACAGAGAATCATCTCTAATCTTTACAAACCTCTCTTTGGCAGCCTTAACAGTTTTCCCCTCAGTGCTGTTTGATAGACTGATTCCATTCACTGTCATTTTACCATCCTTCACCTCAGTGTGAGACACATTAAGAAGCTGTTGGTAGTAACTCTTGTCCCACTTTGCTGTTTCAATAGCTGCATAGACACTATTTAATGACTAGATGCACTGCTGCAATATCTAGGTCTTCCTTTTGGAACACCATGCTGAGGGCTGCTAGTTCTGGAATGATGTCCATCATCATGTAGAGTGTAGCTATGGAGGTGAAGTCTGTCAACCTCAAGTAGAGAGCCTCCGTCCTGGAACTGTCCTTTCTGTGTTTCGTGAATAGGTGACAAGTGTCCCAAGTGATTTGTACACTGCACTGATGGAGTTATAAAATGATATCCATCGAATTTCACGCACCTCCTTCATTGTCACCAAAGGAGAATCCAAAATTGTCTGTGTGCTTTTCAGCTCCTCAGTCCTAGTTGTAGATTTGCAGAAGAAATGTTACAAGTCTGTGAGTAATTTCTGGAAAGTCTCCTTCATGTACTTCGCAGCATCTGCAGCTTTGGAAGTGGTGAGGGTTAGCCTCTGGCCATGGGCAATGCAATGTACAGGTATGCAGAAAGACTGCCTTCATTTGTGTTGCAACACCTGACCTTTCCCCGGTCATGAGTGAAGCTCCATCAGATCCCCAGCCAGTTACTCTTGACCATGATATTCCGCTGGTCTGCAGAGAGGACGTAAGTTCATCGAACAAAACTTCTGCTGTCACACCCATGTCACTTAATTTCAGATTACCTAGAAAGAATGTTTTGTAATAAATGACCAATTATTTTCTCAACACAAACGTCTGTACTTTCGCCAATAAGTAATGGTTACAAAATCACTTGTAGCAATTGTTTCACCATTTTCTTGTTGAAATTACATCAACAAATGTATCCACAAAATCCGTTGCAGTTGCCATCGACGTATTTGTGGCATTACCTCCGACTTCCAAGTCATCAAGATCCACATTATTTTCTTCTTGCATTGCAAGCATGCAATAGGATAATTGCATAATCCAATACTTCGTTTCACAATGTAAAACATAGTTCTCATTGCACTCACAAGGGCAGCCTCTTTCACTGACAACATTGCTGAATGTTTGTTCCAAACTGGCACGTAGAGCATGATTTTTCACTGATTGAACATGGACATTTGATGGCCAGGCTTGCTGAATTGCTTGACACATGTCATCGTATCTCAATTGCGTAGATCGATGCTCATGCAGTTGATCACTGGATAATCTGGTCCAGACTCGATTAATTACAGACCGCCGCCATATAGCTGGAATATTGCTGAGTGCGTCGTTCAACAACAAACCAACTATCAACTGACCGGTGTGAGCTGACCTGTCAACTATGACAGCATTTATTTGCAAAGCAAACGTCCAAATGCACGAACGTCAAAGGTTTCAATATACATCAGGTTGGTACGCATTTAATGTACAAAGTGTTTGTCCAGGAACCTAAGTGACCGAGTGGTGTTGGCACAACACCTTTTAATCAAGTCATAAACAGAGTATCTTCTGAGTAACGACTTACATGGACACGTGGAATTAAACAAATAAGAAGAAGTGGACACAAGCGTAACCTGTATTATTATCTGCACAAGCCGAACGGAGAAAGTATCTGTGTCGAAATTTTGAATACACTGTTCGGCAATAAAAGTAATATTCTCTAAAACTATCAGTCAATCCGACACATTTGCTATCGAGATCTTTAACCCTGAGATAGTACAGGACTCGGGTGGTTTGTGTGTGTGCGTGCGTACGTGTGTATGATTGAGTATACTAAGTAATTTAGTGCATATGTGCGTGTGCGCGAACGTTCGTGTGAGTGTGGGTGCACTGTATTGTGTTTAGAGAATTTCTTAACTTTTTTCTTTCTTCAAACCAACCATTGATATATGATTTTCAAAATATGATTCTATATCTAGTGTCGCGTTAGGCCATATATTGCATCAGCATTCCTCTCTCTCTCGGGACGGATATTTTAGCTCTCTCTCTCTCTCTCTCTCTCTCTCTCTCTCTCTCTGTAGGGCAACGTAGCAATAATTAATAGCTTACTTAGACATTTGCCTTAATTGTACACAAATGTTTTGGAAGGTAGCAGGATTCGTAATTGGCCACAACACTTTGAACTGGAATTACAGGCATTTAAAGTTTATTAAATGGCCACAAGTTAAACGCCCATTAACATTTCATAGTGCAGTAACGCATGTTAATCGTCCATCCATATCTTTGCTTGGTAATGTGACTACAAACCATGCATGGGCGGTATTCTCCGAAGTGGAACAGAGAATGAGCATTGCGTGCAGACTGATCCACTGACGAAGGTAGGAATGTAATGTTATGATCATGCTTAGGGTGTTGTTTTTGAGTGCAGTAAACTGGTGTATAAAGTCAAAATTGGGAACTGCATCGGACATTATTTTGTGTCACTGATGCATCATATTTGGAAATTTCCTCAACGTGTCTACCATAAAACTTCTTGAAAGCTTTATTGAGGAGTTGAATGTTGTAACCTTGACCAAACAACTCCTGAGTTGAAAACACCAAAGTTGTAAACACCAAAGGCTGAAACCTTTGGAATGGCACGACATGGTAGGGAAGTTGACTACTGGAAATTTGAAATCATCCCTTTTGTCAATTGTGGAGAATTTTTTGTCAGTCTGAATCTTTATGCACACATCTAAATGTGAAACAGTTGAGGTGGTCTATCTTCTGTCCTTGATTTCAAGTTCAGGTGGGTAAATCAGTGGAAGGCAATTGGCTATTTGATAGTTATTGAGCGATATTAGATCCTCGATGTACCAAAAGCTTAAGCTAAACGTCTTGGACAAATTACCTTGTATTGATTTTGCCAACCCAAGCAGAAATTCTGATTCATATGCATGCATGCATGCAAACACACACACACACACACACACACACACACACACACACACACACACACACACACACACACACACACACACACACACACACACACACACACACACACACACACACACACACACATATACTAGGGGTGTCGCGATACGCGAATGTATCGATGCATCGATACATTTTTACTGACGATACGATACGCGATACATGCTTGTGTGTATCGATTCCTATTTTAAAACTTTATCGATTCAAATGTTTATGCTATATCCATCTCCTTCAGAGTCTTGATAGTAAAATTATACGAGCCCGCTCCGATAAATAGATGTAGCTAGTTTTACTTAAAAAAATAGGTTGGAAACTAACAGCTTTTGTGATTGGCTAGACTATTTTGAGTCACAAAACGAAAGTGAATCGAAGTGTTGTGCATGGATTTCTCAACTACAGATTTCGAGACTCCCACTGGGAGTAAATTCAAGTCTAATGTGTGGAAACATTTCTGTTTCCCAGTCTACTATGAAGATGACCAACGAAAAGTGAGTCGTGAAAAGACAATATGTCATATTGTAAGACATTGATCGGATACAGTGGGAATACGACAGACATGCAAGTCCACCTCACTAGATTTTGAAAGGATCCCACTCAGGAGAACACTTGAACAGAGAACGTTGAAGGCTGAATGTTTCATAATTAAATAGTAATGATGATTATTTCTTACTAGTTTATTTATCTTCTGTGATAACAATTTATCATTTGTCACTTATGACAATTGTGACTTGACAGACTTGCTGGGGCAATATATTCAGTTCTAAATTTATGTGCATTTATTCTATACTTGATGTGATGTGACATAGGAGAATAATGGGAAGGAGTTCCTCCATCCCAAATAATATTTTGAGCACCTTTAGAATCCAGCACCACTACGTCTCGTGAGGACGATCTCTGCCGTAGGTCACGTGTCATTAAGACAAGCAACCAGTTTGTGAGAACCCGTCGGACGCGAACCCGCGACCATCGGATTGTTAGTTCGACAGCTAACCGACTGAGCTACGTCCACACTGTTGCACAATGTGCAAATTTATCGAGTCATTCCTGTGACGTCACGGAAATGAACGGAAAGAGTCGAATAGGTCACGGACGATTACGAAGGTTACGGATAGACTTGGTGTCTCGTGATTTTAATCTACGGACAATTGCCGAATGGATCCGATGCCATTTGGCACACTCGTTCCATTCCGTAATCTGCAAGATAACGTGTGGCGTGGAATGAGCCGATATGCCTCAAACTGAAAAGGGTTGTTGACGTCGTGTCCGAAAAAACCCCACAGCGGTTATCGGTTTAGGGGACAGGACTCTCTAAGCACGGCTAACCACACCAGAACGATTAACAAAGGAAATTAACACAAATTATAACATTTCTTATGATCGGCTGTTTAATTAATTTTATCTTGATTTGTCATACCTGTATTAGCTCCATAAAGCTGTGCTGCATTAGATTCTTATCTAACTGATCACCACAAAAGTGTGTGTCCTTTGATTTAAACAAATTCATCCAATATTGTGCCGCTGGTTTCCGTAGAATACCCCAGAACCATTCAATATGTTGGTTGTCATTTCAAATCCATTCCTTTCAATATTCTGCAAAGAGTTCTTTTGAAGATAACTGTATGATCCTTAAGAGCAACGAAACATAAAATCTCATCATAGATAGACCAAACTGAAAGTAAACCCTGATTACTCTTTCTAACCGCTTACTGAATACCATTTTGAGCGAAGCATCCAGGACCAACTGAACAAAATTAATCTGAACAACGAGAAAATACTCGAAGCAACGAGAAAATAATTGAAGCAATGAGAACATACTCTTAGCCAAGACCATTGCTGGTGGACCCCGCCGTGATATTGCTGGAATATTGCTAAAACGGCGTAAAACCATACTCAGTCAGTCTTAGCCAAGAGTAAAGACTCGAAACTTCAAGTTTTTGAAAGACACTTGAATCAACCAGAACATACTCAAAGCCACTTGAAATTAACCGAAGTAACGAGAAAAGTACTCAAAGCATCAAGAAAATAGTCGAGGCAACAAGACATTAATCAAAGCAACTAAAAACAATTTGAGAGGAACAATTCTCAGAAGAGAATTTTTATTACGCACAGACCGGGATATTCAGCATAAGAGCAACAAATGTGCAGTTAAAAATACATATGGCTTATATGGAAGATCGTGCACTTTTCATGATAGTATTACAGGATATACATAGATTTTTTTATAACACTTAGTCGTTCCAGTAAACAATTAATTAAATATTAACACACTGGGTTTTTAATATAGTGGATTGGGATATATGTATTCCGATGACGTCTCAAGAAAGGGCAGAGAAAAATGTAATGCAATTCATCGCAAACATCATACCTGATGAGTGGTAAGTGGTATCTCTGCCATGTTTGAATTATCATGTAACATGGAGATAATAGACGTTTTATGTTCTAATTTGTAAACCCAACATATCAGAAAACATTTACAAATAATCACACAACGCTGTATTTGGGTACGTTTCCGTCAGCCTGGAAAACGTTTTGTTTGATATTCCGACATTGATGATAAATTATTGTACTGCCTTGAATCACATATCATCTTTAGCTGATATTTTTTTTTTTTTTTACAACGCTAGCTTTTGTGAATCTTAAGATAAGTCCAGTGACCTCGTACATGGGAGGTCCAGTGACCAAAATACCCTTTTATGGCACACTCATCACGTGACTTACTGCACGGGCCCAAGTTAATCCGTATTGAATACTCTCGAACCCAAATTCACAACCACTTATTAGTAAATATATTTATGTTCAAGATCTGATTCATGTATCGGCCAAGTCTTGTAGAAAGATATTGAACGGTTTTCGAGTTGTGCTCCGGAAACGAACCCCATCTCTCCCTTTTAAGACTAAGTCCGAATCGTTTCCATGGCAACCGGGAAAAATAAAAATGCCAAAATTCTGCAAATAGCAAAAGGCACCACTTTGGGATGTGTCTCATATATCTGCTACGTTTTGTTGAAAGGTATTGAAAAGTTGTCGAGTTGTGCTCCGGAAACCAAATCCACCCCTTTTTGAGACAAAGTCCATATTGTTTCCATGGAAATCCTGAAAAATAAAAATGACCTAAAATCTGTAATTAGCAAAGGGCACCACTTTAGATTCTGTTTGATATATATACCAATTTTTGTTGAAAAATATTGAATTTTTTTTTTAGTTATGCTCTGGAAACAAAATGAATACGGACCGACAGACGGACGAGGCATCCCCCGCATTACATGCCGAGTTGATAATAATCACATAACTCAGTATTTGGGTACGTTCACGTCAGCCTCATATTTTTTTTATAAGATAGTGGGCATACAAAAGGATAATACAAATCTTTTTAATCAATCATTTATTACAGGCAACTGGAGATCCATAACAGGCTTCATTTTATAACTGTTTGATGGGCATTCTAGAAGTTGGTGACTCAAAATGAAACATACAACTTTACAAGCGTGCCAAGTACATTTGCTTCAGCAGCCGTGACCAGGACATGAGCTGAACCACCTGCACCATGTCTTCACGAGCCTCAACCAGTATCCCAACAACTTAGTCAAGAGGACCATCCACCACCCTCCATGCCAAACCCAAACTGACCAAGCCTGAATCCGCCCCCATCAGAATCACCCTACCCTACATCGGCAAGACCTCCCATCAAATCAGCAGACTACTAAAGAACCAAGCAGGCATGGACACCATCTTCAATGGCTCTGCAACCCTCAGGACCATCCTCCTAGCCAGTGGCCGCAACCTACCCTCCAAAAAGCAGCCCCCCAAAGGAGTGATCTACAAGATTAATTGTGAATGTGGTGACTCCTATATTGCTGAAACCTCGCGTCCCGTTGATGTCCGCATTAAAGAACATAAAACCTCAACAGCAAAATCAGACAGAAAATCAGCCCTCTCCGATCACCAACAGAAATTCCCTATCCATCAAATCAAGTTTGACAAATTTGAAATCCTATCAACCAAGAATCAGGACTTCACAAAAAGAAAACTCTTGGAAGCCATCGAAATCCGCCGCCACAAACCATTGATCAACAGAGACCAAGGATACTACATACCATCGGCCTATGAATAACTTATCAAACTGTAGACTCTATAAAGCATCCAATCAGCTTGTTATTACAACTTAATCCCCCTTGTTTATTGGCTTCGTTCCCAGTCTCATTTGTTGTTCTTAGTCTCCCACTGGCCTCTTATAATTATGTACCAGTTGTTATTCAATTACATGTTGTTGGTTTTTTTTCTTATCATGTCTCCCTGACTGGTGTATATCAATTACATGTAGTTGTTAATGTTAATCTGCTGTTGTCAAAACATACTGTGTATATATGCTCCTCTACATCTGGTTGTAATCACTTTTAGCTTGATAACGATGTAAGAATCTACATCGAAACGTCGCTCTATGCAATAAATAAGAAGTTGTCATCCATAAAGTTGTATGTTTCATTTCATTTTATAACAATTGGTATAGAATTCTTGACAGCTTTTGTTCTTTGGGTTACAGACCGGGAGAGCCACATTTCCGATACAGATAGCCAAAATTGATGTGGTTCTCCCGGCAATAGTTAAGGATGCGCGAACATGGAATGTGGCTCCCCGGCTATGCTGTTAACACATGCTTAGTGATTCAAACGGGTGAACAAAACAAGACATGTTTCCTCATAATTTTATTCAGAACACAACAGGTTTTATTTCTATAATTAGCACAATATAATATGCTAATAGGTATATTACATATACTATTATGACATAATATTAATAATAAATCTTAATCTGTAAAACATACTAGTAATAATGGTTTAGTTTGTTTTCATGTGTACAAACAGATACAATGGCGTAAGATCACAAAACATTATTTACAAACATTCTTTTTTTACACCCCCTACTGCAGATGGAAGAGGTCACCCACATGGTCCGTATACTCCATGTCACTCAGGTGTTGGTTCCGAAGCTTGGTCTTCAGTGATGCAATATGAGCGTCAATGGTTCTTTATTTCTTTCTTCGTGAAGGTGCTGTCCACTGGTCAGATCGTCTCAGGACAGCAACCTCTGTGAGAGACTGCTCACGCTGAAAGAGCTTTACTATCTCGCAAATGTCAGGGTGGCACTTCTGGACAAGTCTCTTTACCTTATTGTGCCATCCTGCTAGGCTATTGCTGGTACGGTGGTCATGGTCTCGAAGTGATTCCAAACCTCTGATCTGAAGGCCTGGCCCTGAACCCAGTTGGTTGTCACATAATCCATTAATGCAGTTACTTTGGGGACGGCAGGAGAGTCAGCAATGGCATCACGCCATACATCGTCCACCTTATCACGAGGTACTAGAGGGAGGGAAGCAGCTCTTCTCACTAGCTTCCTCATTTTCCTTTAGTCCATCACCAATCCTTCCTTCTGCACCCTCCCCCAGATACACTGGGTGAAATGGAAAAAAACACACCCTCCAACAGATGTCCCAGGAAACACATTTCTCACGGCTTGGTGAGCTGCCCGATCAAATTCCAACTGGATTGAAAATGGAAAACTGTAAAACTTGCCTACGAGCAACATCACACAAGTACTGAAACATGCTAACACAGCACTCCTTCTATTGGACAGCAAGCAATAAACTAATGGAAACATATGACCAAACACCTCTTAATGTATACAATAAATCTGATCAAACAATTTTGGACAGGCATACAATGTTCCATCACAAAACACAATATCTGCAGCACACTAGGGGTGGGTATTGCAGAGATTTGTCATATTGCGATATATTGCGATGCGATATTTTTACGATGCAGAAGCATACATTGAGATATGTATTACCATATATTGCAAGAAGCTAATGCTTCATTTATAAAGCATGAAAAGCACAACAAAAAATCTACTGTCAAAACTATGCTATCGTTTGATTAAAGCTATCTCCTGTGGAACACACTTTTAATGCTTCATTTATAAAGCTTCACTATGCTTGATTAAGCAATAGAAACTTTCAATGCATACTCTAATTACCGCGTTCCTCTTATCAATAGTTCCATCTACCGGGAATTTTCAACCAAAAATGCTGCCATACTGAAGCTTTGCCCTAGTATTTGGCACCACAATTAGTATTGTTCGTTGTTGGGGGTCGAGATTTTACAACAAACGCATGACTTCCTGTGTGAAAAACGGAAATATCCGAAGATTTCCGAGTGTTACGAAGTTTTCCGAATGCATGTCAAAATACCGGTTTTCGATCAACGTATCGCAATACGTATCGGTTTCATTTCTGAACCGGTATATACCGGTAAACCGGTTATATTGCGCAGCCCTAAAGCACACAAGTGTTCAAAGTTCTTGTCAGTAGTGAAAATAAGGACGTCGTCACTAGCACGGTGCAGAAACTGGTCCCCACCTTCTGTGTGAGAGTACTTCTCCTCCAACTGGATCTGGTCTGCTGGCAGGAAGGCGGGGCACGGTCTTGTGTCTCTGGCGGTAGAGGTGGTAATCTATTGGAAATGTGGCTTTACCGGCTACAGCCATGTAATTGAAATGTGGCCTTCCCGGCTATAGTCGTTTTTTAAGTGTGGCTTTCCCGGCCTGACACCGTTCTTCGAGAGAGGTGTTTTGCCCAAAATCATACCACACCACATTTGATAGAGTTAATAAGGGGGTACCCTTGAATCTTCTCCATTTAATTTGTACAATTTCAAGTTTTTGAAAGAAACTTAAAGCAGTGAGAAAATACTCTAAGCAAGGAGTAACGCATAGGTGATTTTGACAATATTGGACTCCTGTAGCTGCGGTAAAACAATACAAATATACTATTTCTTTCCAAAACATCATGTTTGTGTGATTGTAAACAGCTTCTGTGCAAAAACGCAGCAATGTTGAACTTGCCTTGTTTTAGAAGTGTTTGAAGTAGGACTGCACGGTATTACCGGTATACCGGTAAACCGCAATATGAAATAGTTACAATAACGTATCGCGATACGTTTGTGACGTGCCAGTATACCGCCAAAGATTTATTTGTTCAAGTTTAACCCATTCAACACCGTACATAAGACTTCCGCCCATATACCCCCCTAAATGTTAATGGTGAGGAAAAATATATATATGCATATTCAGGTAATATGGGTGGTGGTGGGTGGGGATTGGGCAGAAGTCTTTCGAAATAATTGGCATCGGGTCCACTTTGAAATTGTCGAAGAGCAAAGTATGGACGTTTCGAGGAAATCATTAAAATTGAATAAAGTAATGAATAAAATCAACAGTTTTCATAAAAGTTGTCAAACGTACATCTAAGTTACTATTTCCATCTTTTCGTGCGATCATGTTATGTAAGTCAAGTGACATCTCGGCTTTCGTCACCTTGATCTTCATGCTCGGACACGATGTTTAGTGAGAAAACATTTGCATAAAGAATATTTGTCACAGGTCGCCACCTGGCACGATACGTCCAATAAGTTCCATAATTTACGTATATATGGCGATTTGTTGCTTAACACGTTCAGAATAGCATTATTGTACCCAAAACTTTTGTCTAAAGGTTTTCGTATATGAGGACGGTATCCATTGCTCTAATATGAGTGGCTTTGTTTTTACCAATCAGGATCCTTATAGCAGACTGGCGAAAAGCGTCATTAGAAACCAATCTTTATCCAATAAGATTGCTTCTTACCACTGCGTAAATACTCCTGGCAGGGTCACTGTGATATTATTGATGATTAGAGCTTTGGAACAATACCCGCCATCAAATGAATCTTCTAGAGTGTTGTTGATACGGAGCTTCGAAAACGGAGGCATTTCCCAATGTTGTGTCATGTTGCCGGGTGAAAAGCCACGGTTATCGGGAAATAGGCCACCATACATATTATTTGATTAATCTTTATATAATAATTTTCTGATTACGTAAAAATGAAAATATAAACGAAATAGGTAAGAGGATATTATGGCATCTTACAAATGGATTAAAATAGCGGGAGTTTACGTCTCCTTCGTGGTTTATATGGACATTTTAAGTGTGTAAATTTGTATTACTATTAGAAATAAGTTTATCTAAGTTGAAGTTGTATTATTTGAATAATATGATAAACATACCTTTGGTATTTATCAACAGTTGGATTAGACCTAAAAAAATTAAATGGTGTATGACATAGCAATGCTGTTTCACGAGCTGATATTTTCCTTGATAAGCGAAGGCTTCTATCTTATTATAAGGTTGTTTCCCATGTTTCATTTTTGATTTCATTATTCTATTCAGTCTAAAGAAAGTGTACTTTACCTGATACAGAGTGACTTTTGCCCATCGTGAGTGTTTTGTTAAATCATTTCTTCCTATGAGTGGGGAAGAATTCCGCTAGAGTGACTTCGTCGACGTATCCAGCCTGTGCCGAGACGGTGCCGAACAGGAATTGCTGCCAATGGTGGCCATACAAAGTACTGACTTTGACGCCATCTTGTGGACTCAAGTGAACAGAAACACAACAATGAAGTCTGATGTTGTGTTGGCGAATGTTTTGTCTATAGACGTGTGAAAATTCCCCTTTTACCATTGAAATTACCTAAAAACGGGGGCGCGGTGGGCGAGCTGGCTAAGGCGCCCGGCTTGTGATCCAGCGGCCATGAGGTGCCGGGATCGAGCCCACCTGTGACCGGGTGTAAAAACCTTGAAGTCAGCTGTGTGCAGACTCTTTCAGTGTTGTCACAACCCTAACATGAATACGTGCAAACACCTAGTTGCGGGTACGGCAACGTGCAGTAAAACTTGGACATAGTACTGTGATTATGTGTCCCAGTCCACCCAGCTGTGAATGGGTACCTCGTAAGTATGGGAAAGCCGCAATAACTCGGTGCGCCTTGAGGCAGCAAGAGTTGTATGATCCTCAGGGAATTGAGATTGATACTACGATGTGCCGTTGAGATTGACATCCAATGATCGAGGGAAAAAATACCAGCGCGCCTTGAGCATGCACTAGTGCGTGGATATGTGCGCTATATAAATATCCAGTAATAAAAATAATCCTCTTTAACTAACACAATAAACTATTCTAAACCGACAGGAGTAGGAAGCCTAATCATTCCTCTGTGATCCAAACACCGGCAAACAGCATATATGTATACGCAAATGCAACTATTCCCGATGATTTCGATTATTGCTTTATTGCGGCGTTGTTGGATAAGCTGTAATACATTTGAATCATTCTTCTCATCCTGGACATTGGTGGCGCAGTGGCTTGTGCCACTGTCATTGGATCTAGAACAATATCTTCTAGATTACCAAATAAAAGCTCCATTTTTACAGTAGAAGCAAACGCCATATTAACGGCTCTTAAATATATTGAAAAAAACACCCTAAATATAAACAATATATAATCTTTTCAGATTCCCTTTCATGCCTTCGGGCTATTAAAAATGTCTCACGTAGACATCTTGGAAACAACCTTTGCATTGAAATAATTGAATTATATAATAACCTTGCAACTGGCCAATACGACATCGTCCTCCGTTGGTTAGCCAGCCATGTTGGAATTTCTGGTAACACAATGGCCGATTTTTCTGCTACGGCAGCACTCAACAATTCTGTGACACCACTTCTCATTCCATACTCCGATTGCAAAGCTACCATTAGATCGTACATCCGTGATCCGATGCAACAGAAGTGGGACATCCAAGTAGGTACAGTACAACCAGAAATTATTGAGAATTTAAGATTGTAATTTTTTATACTTTCTTCACTCATTACTCACGTATTAAATGTGAATATTAGCAGAACATAACTCCAGATTCAAAGACAGGTGAACAGTTAGTATTTTGTCAAGTCACCATGGGCAGCAATGCAGGCTTCAATGCGGCGGGGCATACTACTGATCAAAGACGTTAGAAAGTCGTTGTCCATGCTGTCCCATTATCGGACCACCTCTTCTTTCATTTCAGCAATATTTGTCAGATTTTTCTTATTGACACTTTCCTTCTTAAGTCCCCAAACATTTTCTATTGGATTTAGGTCAGGGCTATAGCTTGGCCAATCTAATAATGTCATATTTTGGGTCCGAATCCAGGCCTGTGAATGCTTTGAACGATGTTTTGGGGCGTTGTCCTGCTGGAAAATAAAAAAATGTCCATAGAACACGTGAGCAGATGGAAGTAAATGCCCCTCGAGAATATCTGTGTACCGCTCACTGTTCATATTCCCATCAAATACACAGAGGGCGTTGCCCCTAACACAGATATGCCACCCCACACGTTAAATTTCGGACTGTACTTTGGGCGCTGATACAAAGGTTTTTCAATTTGTTTGGTCCAGAATTTCAGTGTATTAGGAAACAGCCATACAGAAAATTTATATGCTGTAAGCACCAGTTCAACCTTCGCTCCTTTTGTTCAGGTTTCATGAACGGTGATGGAATTCCTCGACTTTTCTGCTTACCCATTGCATGCAGTTCAGTTCTAATTGTCTCCTTACAGACAGCCACAGTTCCTCTATCAATCATATGCAGCCTTACGTTTTCTAAACTCCTTCGTTTGTTTTTAGAAACAAGAATACCAAGCCGCCTCTTGTCACCGACAGTCAATTTTCTGGGCCTACCTGCGCCTCCCTGGTGCTCAATGCCATATCCATTTGCAATATTTTTCAAAACACGATAAACAGTGGACAAAGGGATGCCTGTTCTACTTGAAATCACTTTAGTTGATCTGAGGTCCTTGTTATAATACTCTAAAATCAACTTCCTCTTCCCTAAATCATCCATACTGAGGATCACTGAAAATGTCGTCTGCCAGCAAGTAAACAAAGGGGGATAACTCTTCACAAACTAATGAAAAAGGATTAACGGAGTTGTCTCTCTTGAATGAAACCAAGCACTTGATAGCTGGTCAAGGTTGTTCATACTAGAAATCCAATTAAACATATTCCTAAAATTCTCAATAATTTCTGGTCATACTATATCAATAAATTACGTCAAATAAAGCCAACTATCGGTTACACCTACTTGGGTTGTCAGTCCAGATTTGAAGAGGTCATCGTGCGACGATGTCGCATTGGCCATACAAGGTATTTACAAACCTGTTAAAAGGCGAAGATCCTCCGTTTTGCATCCCTTGTGATGAGAGAATCACGGTCAAGCATGTTCTGCTTGACTGCATTGATTTTTCCATCACAAAGGATAAAAATTTCATCGTCAAAGCAATGAGAGATCTTTTTAAAGTTAATTGTCATTTAATTATTGCTTTTTAAAAAGAAATAGAATTGTTGCATAAATTTGGATACATGTTCTGTAAATAGATACATGTTTTATAATTGGTAGTTTAGATCATCAACTGAGATTGTTCAGGGCTGTATCCTCCAAGGGGGTTAAAATACTGTAAAATTATTGTCCTCCTGAGAGGGTACGAAAGTCCCAAAACATTCAAAGTCAATATAATTTATCCACTCTATTTAATCGCATTTAATGTATGCCTTGATTTGTCTAAATTGTTAACAGCTGAGGGGATGGTGTAAATCCAGCTTGGGTCCATGCAGGAAGCAAATGTACTGTAAGTCCCCATGGTCCCTAGTATGGTGATCTACCTTAGTTGTTGGCAATCAATAGCTTGCTTTTATATTGTGTTGTCCTTTATAGTTAAAATGTTTTTGATTTAATTACCGGCTTTCCGTTTCTCTCTGTGATAATCTGTTTATTTTACTGTCCTTCGTTGACAGGTTTTTGTAATTTAATTCCATTTATTATCAATTTATAACTGTTTAAGGTCACCACTACAAGGCTGAAATATTGCCGATGTGACTATAAATCTTAACTCACTCACTCACTCATCCTGGACATACATTCAAATCACACATTATTTATTGTGACATTACTTTTGTGTTTGCAGACATTCGGTTTCGAAAGGAATCAGACATGGTATACGTACGGAGAAGGAATGTCGTATGTGTGACATTCCTTTGCTGCTGTGCGTATCTTCTTTATCCGGGACAGAAGAGGGATTTCATAGAGGATTTCAACGATGAAAATACAAAGGAAAACCCCAGTTTAAAGTATTCTGCACAAACCCGTACACAATATATCGACGGAATTATAAAAAAGGATATTACAATTGAAAATACTAAAAAAGGACAGGATGGATGTCTTGTCAGCACCCTCGATAGTGAAACTTCCATTTATTATACGGATGCTGAGAGACGAGGAAGGTCTCTATTTTTTGAGAGGTTATCACCGAAAGACAAAATCGAATTTAAGGGCCTCCTTAAAGCCTTCAGCAAAGCAGTGTCTTTCAACATCACGTATTTTCTTTATGCAGGAAGTTTATATGGTTCTTACTTCTATCACGGCATGATTCCTTGGGACGATGACGTTGACGTTATTGTCAGGGATGCAGACAAACCATTACTTCAGAAATTCCTGACGCATCTGAGGCCAGAATATGAGGTTTACATGGGATGGGGACAAAACTGGAAATTTTATCACACAAAATCACCAAAGGCTGGTAAAAAACACTGGAATTGGCCTTTTGTCGATATATTCTTTTATTCTGAACAAGCTTCTTTTATCGTAGCTGGCAGGGATAAGCCACAGAAATTCAACAAGAGTGACATATTTCCTTTGATTACGCGGCCTTTCATGGATATGTTGCTCCCAGCGCCACGAGAGACACGTAAGGTGTTGGATTGGCATTACCACTTCGATCTACGTATATGTATGTCGAGCTCTTTTGATCACAGACTGGAAAAGCACATTCCACGGAATTGTACAGCGAGACTTCCTTGCTCTCTTCTGAAAGACAAGTTTCCCTTTGTCACTAGAACGACATTTAATAACATATCAGTTGAAATACTAGAAAATGGCATTAGTGACAGTAAGTGAGAGGCCATAGATTGTTATCATCAGCTTGGGTCTGGACATTTCGTCAGAGGTAAATATGTTTTTGTGCTCATTTCAATATTATTTGTGCATTCATAATATACACATGGAAAACAGGTATAGCAACGTCCCATTCGTGTTCGTGTATATGAAGATAGTGTAGTGGGGTCACGTTGATGTAGATGATGGCGTTGGGTCACGCTGATGTAGATGTAGTTGGGTCACGCTAATGTAGATGATGTCGTTGGGTCAGATGATTTAGTAGGGTCACGTTGATGTAGATGGTGTGGTTGGTCACGCTGATGTAGTGGAGTCAGGCTGATGCAGATGATGAAGCGATGTAGATGATGTAGTGGGGTCACGCTGATGAAGATAATATAGTGGAGTCACGGTGGTGTAGATAATGTAGTGGGGTCACGGTGATGTAGATGATGTATTGGGTCACGCTGATGAAGATAATATATTGGAGTCACGGTGGTGTAGATAATGTAGTGGGGTCACGGTGATGTAGATGATGTATTGGGTCACGCTGATGTAGATGATGTATTGGGTCACGCTGATTTAGATGGTGTTGTGGGGACACGCTGATGAAGATAATATAGTGGAGTCACGGTGGTGTAGATGATGTAGTGGGGTCACGGTGATGTAGATGATGTATTGGGTCACGCTGATGAAGATAATATAGTGGAGTCACGGTGGTGTAGATGATGTAGTGGGGTCACGGTGATGTAGATGGTGTATTGGGTCACGCTGATGAAGATAATAATATAGTGGAGTCACAGTGGTGTAGATTATGTAGTGGGGTCACGCTGATGTAGATGATGTATTGGGTCACGCTGATGAAGATAATATAGTGGGGTCACGGTGATGAAGATGATGTAGTGGGGTCACGGTGATGTAGATGATGTTTTGGGGTCACAGTGGTGTAGATGACGTTGTGGGGTCACGCTGATGTAGATGATGTATTGGGTCACGCTGATGTAGATGGTGTTGCGGGGTCACGCTGATGTAGATGGTGTATTGGGTCACGCTGATGTAGATGGTGTGGGGTCACGCTGATGTAGATGATATAGTTCGGTCACGCTGATGTAGATGATGTGGGGTCATGCTGATAATATATATGATATATGATGTAGAAGCTACTCGTATCGTTATATAACCCTTAACAGATTCCGGTTGGAGCTTGTGTTTGTTTTGTATTAGTTGGTACATTTAACCACCCCTGTAGGGTCTCATACAGGGGACGGCACTCGTGAAGAGCAACCTCCTCGTAGTGAGTGCTGTGTAAAGCTAATAGCTCTTCCCCCGATTGGACCGGGGCATAATACGTTCTCAGTACGCTATTGCTGGTCCTAAAAGGCGACCAAATTGGGCAACCTGTTTGTCGTGGGTTGCGCCACTGTGTCGGTGGAGGAAGGGATTTTGGTGGTTCCAGGAACAGCGTATAACCGATGCTCAACATAATGCATGCGTGTCGAGGAATCCCAATTGCTTGGATTGATGCTCATGATGTCGATCTTTGGATTGGGTGGTCCAGATCCGATTATTCACAAACAACTGTCATACAGCTTTATGATTACCTCACCGTGGCGTTTAACAGTGTTAAAACACGAAAATTATCATTAGTGAGTGAGTGAGTTTTGGTTAACACTGCTTTCAACAAAATGCCAGTTGGACCAAGTATATCCAGCGGATCAGTTGAATGGGAACTAAGAGCAGAGTTACACAATGTTACAAACACGGTGAAGATCATGATGAAGTGAGTGAGTGAGTGATCATGACTCTTGGTTAACACTTAATGAGAGAGAAGAGCAGTGTTACACAGTTTCAAAAACACGATGGTGTTCATGGCGGAGTGAGTGAGCGAGTGAGTTGAGGTTAAAGCTGTTTTCAACTATGCCAATTACATCGTGTCACGAGGTGGGAAAGATAAAATATAGTACAAGGAACATACGTACAACTTTTCCTTAATTCACGAGCAGGGCATATATATACATGTACATGTACTGACAAACCAAATATACTCTTAAAAACGGAGATAGGAAGACAGACATCTTATCAACGCACCACCATGTCTCTTTATCACCACCAATAAACACAAAGCATGCGATGCGCGTGCACAACACAGTAGCCACATACACGTGCATGGGGTGTGATTCTTGATTTTTATGGTTTTCAAGGAGGTCGATAAATCCCCGTAGGCCATTAATTCGAACAATCATCATACATCTGTTGATCACACAGATGTAAGTGTTTGCTTCTAGCCGTTTATTTTTTCGGAAAATGAAAATCGTACACATGCAAACTTCACGTCATACACCAATCATCTTCCAAGAGCGATTACTGTACAAACAACTATGGACATACGAAAGTGCAAGTGGTGATGTATCTCCCATTTGTTTCAATCGTAAATAAAACAGGAAGTTCCCCTACATTTTTTAAGACTATAGTTTTTGCGTACATGAACATGGTCTGAATGTGATCTCTTATTGTTTGCAAAATGCATTACTTCCAAAGTAAAAAACCCCATTGCGTACAGTCATGAGAAGAAATAGAACACCCAGGCATATATTTTGTCTGGAGTCATATTACTTTACTTCATTTAAATCGTTCCAAATAAAGAACTCTACAAACCACTTAGACTGACTGACTGAGTTTAGTTTTCGCCGCTTTTAGCAATATTCCAGCAATATCACGGCGGGGGACACCAGAAATGGGCTTAGGGGTAGCCTAGTGGTTAAAGCGTTGGCTCGTCACGCCGAAGACCCGGGTTCGAATCCCCACATGGGTACAATGTGTGAAGCCCATTTCTTGTGTCCCCCCGCCTTGATGTAGCTGGAATATTGCTAAAAGCGGCGTAAAACCAAACTCAGTCACTGAATACATGGTAACCCGATCATCATGATAAAACTAAACATTTAGCAGAAATTCAGCAAAGTCTCGACAGTTCCGAAAGAACAATAACAGAAACTGCAGTAATGAAAATGTTTGCTCAAAACGTTTCCTTTTACTATTCGTATGCTCCGTTTAGTACCAGGCTGCGACAATAACTATGTGTATCATACTGGACTCGCAATGAGTTACAGTTCCATCCTTGTCGCAGAAGTTGTTCACGTTTGAGCTTCGTATACTTCTGATGCGCACCTAAAATATCCCCATATCGCCACAATGCAGTTTGCTCAGACAGTGACGGAAATGGTGATCCACAGAAAAAATAATACTCTTGTTTGGAATTTGAACATCTTCCGAACGTACACATCCTTTCATGCAAATCATATAATTTGAGTGAAATATGGATAAGATACTAACTGAAATCTGAGTTAACAAAACTTAGATATGAAAATTGGTTTCACAAAACACCTGCATGGTCACCAGAATTACAATCAGCTCGACACAGTGTGACCGACCCGTGAAGATACGGGTTAGAATTGGTCTTCAGCAACCCATGCTTGTCATAGAAGGCGACTAAAGGGATTGGGTGGTCAGGTTTGCTGACCTGGTTGACTCATGGCATCGTATCCCAATTGCGTAGATCAATGCTCTTGCTGTTGATCACTGGATTGTCTGGTCCAGACTCGATTATTTACAGACCGCCGCCATAAATCCGGAATATTACTGAGTGCGGCGTAATACCCAACTCACTCATTCTTTAAAGCCTCGACCATCGCAACACTTCGACGATATTATAACCGAATTAATAATTGACTTTCAAATTTTGACCATACCAGGTGTTTCCGAAGAGGTGAACAACGAACAGCATCAGGATCAACGTGCATAAACTTCTCACGTTCGTGAATTTAAAATGACACCAGGCAGCTTTTCTTAGAAAGGAACACAGAACTGAGAAATGGCAGCACATGGTCCAGGGTGTATATCACAATGCAGGATGCTCGTGGTCTGTCCTGAGTTTGAATTCATAAGGGGTCGTATGGAAGAGCTAGAGACACGCATTCATATACATATGTATATATTTATATATATTTGTACAGCGCCAATATCCAGCTTGTTTTTCCCTCGACCATTGGATTTCAATTTCAAATGGCACATTGTATTATCAATCTCAACTCGCTGGGGATCATACAACTCTTGCAGCCACTAGGCTTGCGGCTTTTCCCATCCTTCTGAGGTACCCATTCACAGCTTGGTGGACCGGGACACATAATCACGGTACTTTGTCCAAGTTTTATATATTTATTATAGGATATGTATATAGCGCACATATCCACGCAACTAGTGCATGCTCAAGGCGCTGGTATTTTCCCCTCGATCAATCTCAACGGCACATCGTATTATCAATCTCATATCCGTGAGGAGTATACAACTCTCGCTGCCACTAGGCGCACCGAGTTATTGTGGCTTTCTCATCCTACCGAGGTACCCATTCACAGCTGGGTGGACTGGGACACATAGTCACAGTACTTTGTCAAGTTCACTGCACGTTGCTGTACCCGCAACTAGGTGTTTGCGCATATTCATGTGGCCACCATCTGGCCATATAGAAACTGATTCGTGGGTTGTTTTAAGTGCATAATGGTTATGTACCGTACACTAGGTGTTGACTGACTGACTGAGTTTAGTTTTACGCCGCTTTTAGCAATATTCCAGCAATATCACGGCGGGGGACACCAGAAATGGGCTTAACACATTGTGCCCATGTGGGGAATCGAACCCGGGTCTTCAGCGTGACGAGCCAACGCTTTAACCACTAGGCTACCCCACCGCCCCACACTAGGTGTTGTGACAACAACACAGGTAGGCTCGATTCCGGCACCTCAAGCTCACTGGATCACTAGTCTGGCGCCTTAGACAGCTCGCCCACCATGTCCCAATCAACATGAAACTATTTCTAAATTCGGTATTCTAATGGGGAAATAAGATTATGGGTATTGCATTTTGTTAAGCTTCGCCCTATAATTATTGTCTGAACCCATTTACGTTGTTGACTGGTGAAGCGACAACCTGCCAGACATACGACGCTAGCCCGCCATCTCATATGCACATAGACACGGATATCTTCCTGTAGGGGTTATCGAGTGATATTGTTCATGCAGGTATAGTGCGTTTGGCTCAAAAGCGGACCGATGCATTGCAATCTAACTCGAAAACTAATAAACAGATAATACTCAATAAAACGCTGATCATAATCAAAACATCAGACGAACTCTGTGATTTGCTTTGTAGATTTTTTGTCCTAAAATTTAAAAAGTTGTTTAACAAACTATTATTAAAATATTGACACAGTTCACTTTTTGTTACGAGGGAAGAGTGCAGAGAAAAGGACAGCTAAGTGTTAGAGAAGCACGTGCACAAGCGCCGACAAAGTTATTGATTCATTAACCTGTGCTGTGCCGTCTCCATCCTTTCTCGCACACCTGGCTGTCCCTTTCTCTGCACTCCTCCCTCGTAACAAATAGTGAACTGTTTCAATATTTTAATGATAGTTTGTTAAACAACTTTTTTTATTTTTAGGACATAAATTCTGCAAAACCCTCACAGGTTTGGTATGATGTTTTGATTATGATCAGCGTTTCATTGAGTGTGTTATGTATATTAGTTTTCGAGTTAGATTGCAATTCATCGGTCCGCTTTTGAGCCAAAAGGACTATAACCAACGGTGCATATGCAAGGACACTCGCGGACTCACACACACACGCAAACATAAACACAATTGGACATTTCCACCACCATCACCAGTTCAACACGAGCCAACCACAAAATATTGTTCACTGGACCAAATGGATGTTCGACTGCTACTTTCACAGTACAGGTGCTTTGAATCAGTGCCGACAAAATATCTCGTCACAAGTAACAAACATACATTACATATTAGAGTGAGTGAGAGAGTGAGTTAAGATTTTAAGCCTCACCAAAACAACTAGATTATCACAGTTCATTTGCTACCCGTAAGAGGCCACTAACGGGATCGGGTGGTCAGGCTCGCTGACTTTGTTGACACATGTCATCGGTTCCCAATTGCGCAGATCGATGCTCATGCTGATTATCACTGGATTGTCTGGTCTAGACTCGATTATTTACAGACCGCCGCCATATAGCTGGAATATTGCTGAGTGCGGCGTAAAACGTAACTCACACACTCACTCATGTGCTACCTGCATGGACCCAAGCTGGATTTAAACCATCCCTTCATCTATTAGCAATTTTCGATAATCTAGCCATAACTTAAATAACACATACATACTACGATTAAAAATAGTAGTAGGTTTAAATTTATTTTGAATGTTTTGGAACCCATTAAATATTAGAAGCCACACAAACTAAATTGAGCCATGGTTTTGTGTGAGTGTATTGTATTGCAACGTTGTGTATATTTTGAGCCGCTATCAACAAATTACAGCTTATATCGTGAATGCCTCACGTAATCAAACTTGAACTTGACAAATCAGTGCTGAAACACAAAATAGTGAGTGAGTGAGTTTAGTTTTACGCCGCACTCAATGTTCCAGCTATATGGCGGCGGTCTGTAAATATCACCCCAACCCCCAATCTATTGGAATGTGCACACTGGAGTTCTGTACAAAGACATTCCAGTTTCATTTTGTCAAATCATTTTTAACAATGATATGTAATGATGAACTGACGCAATATGTGCCTAAACTGGTAGCTTTTCAATGTCAAAAGACTCAAATTCAATTATCGCAAGTTGTTCAGCGAACCTTATATCCCAGAGTCGGTTTACCTGGCATTTGTCACTCCACTGACACCGGGGACGACACATTCACATACTTCAGCCCAGCATAACCAGGTAAGCACTTTATTGTGACAAGCATCTAATAGAGTTCACAACGAAATCTCATTTGTCCGCAATGTCGTAACAGAATTGACCAAATTAATGAATTTTCAGGTTATCGAATTAGAGAAGCTGGGTTACATTGCTGTAAATTTGCACACTTATTCTTAAGAATATACATTGCAGTTGAGCAAGCGTGGCGTCCAGATGATTTACTATAGTTAGGATTGATTGGGTCGTTGGTTTGTTCTTAACCACCGCACTCAGCGTTATTCCAACTATATGACCGCGGTCTGTAAATACTCGAGTCTGGACCAGACAATCAAGTGATCACAGCATGAGTATCGATCTACACAACTGAGATACGATGACATGTGTCAACAAAGTCAGCGAGCCTGACCATTCGATCCGTTAGTCGCATACGACAAGCATGGGTTGCTGAAGATCAATATTCTAACCCGGACCTTCACGGGTGGTGAGACTCAAGCATGCACTATACCAAGGTATCCTCATTGTGCATACTGATGCAAATGACCTCAGTTACTTCAGGACTCGTCTACATGAGATTATTTACAAACAACCGTCATCCACCTGGATGATCAGCTGAGTGTGGCGTTAAACAGTATTAAAACCAAAATGACCATGACTGAGTGAGTGTATGAACGAGTGTATGAGTGAGTGAGATAAGGTTAAGGCTGCTTTCAGCAAGATACCATTTACATCAAGTATGCCATGAGATATGAGAGAGAAGAGCAACTCTACACAGTGTCGAAAACACGATGCTCATCATGACAGAGTGAGTGAGTGAGTGAGTTAATATTTAACGTCAATTCTAACGGTTGCAGTTAGGAAGTGACCACTAGCAATGAAACCTCATTCAGTGTAGGATTTCTGAACGTGTTACCTTACCGTGGTATTACTAGATTTCTTTCTTGCTGATAAAATGTTCTTTTTAAATTTGGTCGAATGAAGACATAATTATGATTGATAGTGGCTGTACCCTCGGAGGGGTTGAAGTAGCGTAAAATAATTGTCCTCCGACGAATGTACTTAAGATCACATCATTCAATGTATGCTGATCATTGCCAGAATTTTGATCGTAGAATGTTTGTAGTTTTAATATATGGCTAAATTGCTGAAAATTCGCCAACAGCTGAAGGGATGATGTAAATCCAGCTAGGGCCCATGCAGGTAGCAAAAGTATTTTATTGTTGGTAGCTTGGATTAGTAACTGGGATTGTTAGTGGCTGTACCCTCGAAGGGGGTTGAAGTATTGTAAAAGTATGGTCCTCCGGAGAGGGTACGTAATTCTCAAAACTTTCAAAGTCAATTTAAACTTACCAGGATTTTTAAACGCAGTATTCTTGTTATTTTTATTTTGGCTAACATCTCTTACAATCGCCGGCAGCTGAAGGGATGGTGTAAATCCAACTAGGGTCCATGCAGGTAGCAAAGGTACTGTAAGTCTTTAAGTTGTTGGCGACCTATAGCCCGAATTTATATTATGTTGTTTTGAAACGATTTAGCTTTTTACACTGAACCCAAGCTAGTTTTAATTAATTTGTGATAATCTAGTCGGTATACTGTCCTTCGCTGACAAGTTTTTTTAAAAATGTATTAATATATTTCTTCTTAGTAAATAACTTTTTGTCGTCACGATATTGCTGAAATATTGCCGATGTGACGTACAATTTTAACTCACCCACTCACTCTTGTTGACAAAACCGTCAGGGCGAAACAAACTTTACTTTTCCAGTACATTTATACACATAAGGGCAGGTGCTGACTTCAAAAACCAGATTCTTGATTTGTAGTTTTAACGCCACAGTCAGCAATATTCCAACTATATATCGGCGGTTTGTAAATATATTGAGTTTGGACCAGACAACCCTATGATTGACATAATATCAACATCGATCTATGAGATATGATGGCATGCATCAAGCACGTCATCGAGACTGACCACCTGATCCCCACAGTTTCCTTTTAGGACAAGCATGGCTTGCTGAAAACCAATTTGCATTGTCGTGTGTATTAGAAGCAGAATATTTCACTGCAATTCTAAGAGTCCTTTGTTTTCCTGTCTTTTACAAAATCATCTAATCCTGTCAATGTTGGTGTCGAGCCCAATCGGCAAGAGAGCAGAATTATGACATCCCCAAATATAACTTGCAATAACTATTTACCAAGTAGGATTCACGTATCGTTCGAATTATCTATGGTTGCATAAATGCTAAGGGTTAATATATAAACCATAAGTAGTTCATGTAACCGAAATAGAAAATTCTGCACGTTAAAAAGGTATCGGTAATTTTACTCGGCACACTATCACCAGCAACGGCCATCGTTGACTTCAAGCACTTCACGTGGAGTAGTGGGGAGTATTTTTTCCGCTTGGTGCAAATTTCGCGGAATTGACAGTTTAGACTACATCGCGCGGTCAATTATTCGCGCAATCAGTAATTGCCGGAACTGCCAGCTGTCTCTTAGGCCGTCACTAATAGCAATGAATACAACCAGAGTGGCTTAACCTGTCAGTCAGCGTGTATTGCTTACTCACAGGAAATCCCTACCTGCGCGACATATACAGTAATACGTTTACTCACGGAAGTATTAAGTGCTTAGGAAGTGAGATATCGTGATGGTACTAGTATACTATATAAAGAGATGAAAAACACGTCAGTCTCATGTTCCGAATTCTGACGATCTGACGATGGCATTGCGAATGTGGTTAAAGAAATCTACCCCAAGACACCTGGACTTTCAGATCCAAATGATTGCAAAGATGAGACCGAGGCCGAAGTCGTAATCGCTGCAAATGCTGCCGTAGATCTACTTCAGGAAGGAATGGCGACAAGTGACACGTCACGTGACCCATCATTCTGTAAAAGGAAACGTGGGGAATACAGTAATTACGATGCAGAAGTACGGGCGAAAATTGCTGTGTATGCGATTGAACATGGTGTTATGAAGGCAGCCCGTAAGTTCTCTTGTGAACTGAAGAAGAAAGTCAACGAATCTACTGTCCGTAGTATGAAAGCCAGTTTCTTGAAACAGCAAAGTACTAGAAAAACAGCAGAATCTCCACGCCGATTGGTTAAGGCTGTCCGAGGTCAGAGACCAAAGCTGGGTCAATACGAAGACGAGATTAAGACCTGGGTGAAACAAACAAGATTGTCTGGTGGTGCTGTTAACACAAGAACATTGCTTGCAGCCACTGATGGAATCATGCAAAAACGTCACAAATCTGTGTTGAAAGAATTTGGTGGACATGTTGAGTTGACTGATTCCTGGGCTAGATCGCTTCTAAGACGCATGGATTTTGTTAATGCAAGGGAACTAAAGGTGTGAAGAAGCTGCCGTCTGATTTCGCCGACATCAAGACAGAGTTCCTGAATCGAGTACAGAATGTCATCGACCAGAATGCCATCCCCGATAACCTAGTCATCAACTGGGACCAGACTGGCCTCTCTCTCCTTCCTGGTGGTGACTGGACAATGGAAGAACGTTGGACGAAACAAGTGACCATCTCAGGCATGGATGATAAGCGACAGATCACTGGTCTACTTTCAATGACCAAGTCCGGTCCAATGGATAATCAAGGCCTTTGACACCATGTCAAAGAGGAAGGACCTCATCCAGAGCGGTTTCAAACAAACCGGGATGTTGTGAATGTGATGATGGATGTATTAGTTGACTATCGTGATATGCAGGAATAAATGTAAATAAAATCTTAATGAATAAATAAAATACTGCTGTATTATTTCTTTCCGAGTTGTTTCATGGTCATCCGTTTTGTATCAAACCATCTGTCATTACGATTGGTCAAAATAGAACATGTGACCAATTTCAATGGCGGCCACAACACACATTGCTGTTTTCGCTAATTCGCGCGACAATAGGATTTGGCACATTATTTATTTTCGGGACATGATTTGGGAAATCCATTAGAGCGACAGTTAAGTATGATTCTTTATGCTGCTATCAGTCGTCATTTTAAGATTCCCGTAGATTTGTCTTCAAACTTGATGTGTTATGGTAACAACTCAGAGGCGAGCGTGGGTAGAGTGAATGAATGAAAGGTTTATTCGCCGTGTATAAATTTTCGCGGTAAAGTATTTTGCGCGAAAAGCGCGAAAATAAAACCTTTACGTTTACAGTATGTTGACATGTTGACAGTAACTGACTAGTACACAGTAGCCAAGCTCAAGGTAAGGGCGGATAACTCATCCCGACCTCAGTCAGTTAGGGCTGAAACCCAGGTCATGAGGGTACCCTCTGTTTACGTTGATTTGAAGCAAATCCTTTCTACAAAGATGGGAAATAGTATGTGCACTACAGGCAGTGGTAAATGGAAGATGTGTAATAGCTATATTTAGAGCTAGACTTGGTTTAATGGTTTTGTTATGATGAAATATGTTTTTGAAAATTGGATGTTTGGGGAAGACTTTGTTATTACACTAATGAAACTTCCTATTTTTAAAGAAAAAAGTATATACTTAACTCATACCTTAAGATATATTTTTCAAGTGACAAAGGCATTTTTAAAACAAATTCAGAATGGGTGACTTTCACATGTGGTCTGCATTTTTATCAATTTCATGATCGAGTTACAGACAGACAGACAGACAGACAGACAGACAGACATTTTATTCAGTAATAGGCCACTGGCCCAAAATACATTCATAAATATGATAAGAAGTTACATGCGTTTTACCAGGGAGACTATATAACGTTGTAGATAATCCCTGGTTTTACATAAAAATCGATCGATCGAGTTACCTACCTTTGAAACCTAAAACCCTTTGCTAATCTGTGTGATTTTGTAAAAGATATTGTGGCTTTTTCAATGAGAAAGGGTCGTTCAGTCCAAAAATTATAGACAATTTGCAAATGAAACAAATTGGGAAAATCTGAATGCAAAAATATAAAAGGATCAGCCTTTGTCTATTTAGAGCCCATGGCCTGTCTGTCTTTGTAATTCTACCATATCATTTAATTTCACATGAGTTTGTATTTAGTATATATATTTTATATTTGTTTTAAAAGTACATGTAGTTATTTTATCAATGTGACAAGAAGAATCATCAGAAGATGACCATCCCTCCAGTTCCACATAAATCCTAAGATCATGTTTCTGATCCACAAACAAACCCTTACCCGGAATCAATTCTAAGTCTAGCCATTGAAATCAAATTTTAGTATTCTGAAAATATCAAAAGGCACCACTTCAGTACTTGGCTGATGCATACAAAGTTTCAGAAAGAAATAATGAACGGTTTTCAAGTTCTGCCCTGGAAACGAAATGAATCACAGACGGACGGACGGGACAGACGGACTGACAGACAAGGTATTACATACTTGTGGGATATTACACATAATTTTCACTGATTAAATGATCATCAAAATCGTTATACATTCCCTACATCAGAGATTTATCATCAAGTAGGGCTAGACTAAACTAAACAGACCAACGGTATCATAATGATAACCACTGATGACTGCAACATATTACACAAGACAGGAAACTTGTACTCTCACTCACTGCATATGCAACTATTGAATAAAAACATATCTTCCACTTAGTTCCTTTAACACTTCTTTGAATTTGTGGTTGACATACTGAGTGCAAAGACATTAATGCATGTTTTGGGAGAATTTCATCCATTTCCGGCTATTTTTTCTCCTCTATTTTTCTATTTATGAAATCACTATGAACACCCTTGACCTTAAATTTTGTTCCCACCAATCAGCATTGATAAGGACACATTTGAGACTTAAAGATTTCATTTTTTCCACCAAAAGTGAATATTTTATGTACGGTTGTCACTTTTTCTGTTTTGTTTGTTTCTTGGGGTCCTGACGGTGCCATTTTTGTAGGATTTTTCACATGAGATATATGGACAATAAAAATCAATAAAAAATATGGTTTTCTTTCTTAAGGTTCATTTGTACGGAAGCGTAGTAGGGCCACGCTGAAAATTTTTTTTGGTCTTACTATCTCCTACGTAGTACTTAATATCTCCTACGTAGGACTTAGTATCTCCTACGTAGGACTTAATATCTCCTACGTAGGACTTAGTATCTCCTACGTAAGACTTAATATCTCCTACGTAGGACTTAGTATCTCCTAGGCAGGACATAGTATCTCCTACGCAGGACATAGTATCTCCTACGTAGGACTTAGCATCTCCTACGTAGGACTTAGTATCTCCTACGTAGGAGTTATCTCCTACGTAGGACTTAATATCTCCTACGTAGGACTTAGTATCTCCTACGTAGGACTTAGTATCTCCTACGTAGGACTTAGTATCTCCTACGTAGGACTTAGTATCTCCTACGTAGGACTTAGTATCTCCTACGTAGGAGTTAGTATCTCCTACGTAGGACTTAATATCTCCTACGTAGGACTTAGTATCTCCTACGTAAGACTTAATATCTCCTACGTAGGACTTAGTATCTCCTACGCAGGACATAGTATCTCCTACGTAGGACTTAGCATCTCCTACGTAGGACTTAGTATCTCCTACGTAGGACTTAGTATCTCCTACGTAGGAGTTAGTATCTCCTACGTAGGACTTAATATCTCCTACGTAGGACTTAGTATCTCCTACGTAGGACTTAATATCGCCTACGTAGGACTTAGTATCTCCTACGTAGGACTTAGCATCTCCTACGTAGGACTTAGTATCTCCTACGTAGGAGTTAGTATCTCTTCCGTACATTTGAGAAAAAAAAAAATTTCTTAAAATAATTTCACAAGTTTGGAAAAATCATTGAGCATAGCTATACACAGGCGTTGTAACTATAGTCTGGCAGAAAACTTTTCGTGACGGTGTTTGGTCACTACAAGTACAATCGTTTTCTAATTTGGCATAATGCATTATAATTCTTCTACCATTGTGAATTTTTAATTTCTTGAATTATGATTTGATAATAAAAAAGTTGTTTAACAAACTATCATTAAAATATTGACACAATTCACTATTTGTTACGAGGGGGGAGTGCAGAGAGAGGAACAGCCAGTGTGCTATTGATCCATTTACCTGTGCTGAGCCTGTGTTCTGGCACACCTGGCTGTTCCTCTCTCTGAACAAGTTTTCTGCCACACTATATCAATGATTCACGCCATCATCGCGGAACAATTATAGATTTCTTTGCACACTATAGCAATGATTCACGCCATCATCGCGGAACAATTATAGATTTCTTTGCGAACATTGTAACTAGAATCATTCAGTTTGTGATCACCACATAAAGGTTATTTGGTCCTACATCTATTGAACAAAGTTCAAAATATCACGACGGGGACACCATATATGGGCTTCACAATATTCAAGCAATACACGTTGGGCTTCACACGTTGTACACGTTGTACCCATGTCGGGAATCGAACCCGGATTTTCGGCGTGACGAGTGAACGCTTTCACCACTAGGCTGCTACCCCAATTCCACTGACACACTTTGAATTCTGACAGTTACAACTTATCGCGGAAGATCAGTCATCAGAAAGACCCTGTTAATTCCAATCTTTATCTTAGATTCATAACTCAACACCACCTTGACCCAGAATCCAAGAAGATCAGTCATCAGAAAGACCCTGTTAATTCCAATCTTTATCTTAGATTCATAACTCAACACCACCTTGTCCCAGAATCCAAGAAGATCAGTCATCAGAAAGACCCTGTTAATTCCAATCTTTATCTTAGATTCATTACTCAACACCACCTTGTCCCAGAATCCAAGAAGATCAGTCATCAGAAAGACCCTGTTAATTCCAATCTTTATCTTAGATTCATTACTCAACACCACCTTGTCCCAGAATCCAAGAAGATCAGTCATCGGAAAGACCTTGTTAATTCCAATCTTTATCTTAGATTCATAACTCAACACCACCTTGTCCCAGAATCCAAGAAGATCAGTCATCGGAAAGACCCTTTTAATTCCAATCTTTATCTTAGATTCATAACTCAACACCACCTTGTCCCAGAATCCAAGAAGATCAGTCATCAGAAAGACCCTGTTAATTCCAATCTTTATCTTAGATTCATTACTCAACACCACCTTGTCCCAGAATCCAAGAAGATCAGTCATCGGAAAGACCTTGTTAATTCCAATCTTTATCTTAGATTCATAACTCAACACCACCTTGTCCTAGAATCCAAGAAGATCAGTCATCACTAAGACCTTGTTAATTCCAACCTTTATCTTAGATAATAACTCAACACCACCTTGTTCCAGAATCCAAGAAGATCAGTCATCACTAAAACCCTGTTAATTCAAATCTTTATCTTAGATTCATAACTCAACACCACCTTGTTGCAGAATCCAAGAAGATCAGTCATCACTAAAACCCTGTTAATTCAAATCTTTATCTTAGATTCATAACTCAACACCACCTTGTCCCAGAATCCAAGAAGATCAGTCATCGGAAAGACCTTGTTAATTCCAATCTTTATCTTAGATTCATAACTCAACACCACCTTGTCCCAGAATCCAAGAAGATCAGTCATCACTAAGACCCTGTTAATTCCAATCTTTATCTTAGATTCATTACTCAACACCACACTGTCCCAAAATCCAAGAAGATCAGTCATCAGAAAGACCCTGTTAATTCCAATCTTTATCTTAGATTCATAACTCAACACCACCTTGTCCCAGAATCCAAGAAGATCAGTCATCAGAAAGACCTTGTTAATTCCAATCTTTATCTTAGATTCATAACTCAACACCACCTTGTCCCAGAATCCAAGAAGATCAGTCATCACTAAGACCCTGTTAATTCCAATCTTTATCTTAGATTCATTACTCAACACCACCTTGTCCCAGAATCCAAGAAGATCAGTCATCAGAAAGACCCTGTTAATTCCAATCTTTATCTTAGATTCATAACTCAACACCACCTTGTCCCAGAATCCAAGAAGATCAGTCATCGGAAAGACCTTGTTAATTCCAATCTTTATCTTAGATTCATAACTCAACACCACCTTGTCCCAGAATCCAAGAAGATCAGTCATCGGAAAGACCCTGTTAATTCCAATCTTTATCTTAGATTCATAACTCAACACCACCTTGACCCAGAATCCAAGAAGATCAGTCATCAGAAAGACCCTGTTAATTCCAATCTTTATCTTAGATTCATTACTCAACACCACCTTGTTCCAGAATCCAACAAATGTCGATCTCAGTTTTCATCGGAAACACGAAACTCGTTTTTTCTGTTAAACCTTTTGAAAGCTGATGCGTTTGCGATCTACCATTTTGTGGTCAATTCTCCAAACTTCCACTCTCGCTCTCAACATAAATTTTGTCTAGAGTAAAGAAGGTCTGTGGGTGGATCCATACCGAAGACGTTTAAACTTGGTACTTGTTGTTACCCCGCCCGGAATTCAGGGAATAAAACAAGGACTGGACGGCTCGGAGTGATTATATTAAAGGTGAGTGGGTTCAACCTGTTATCTTTGTACAAATATGTTCAATAACGTCGTCGTACCGATGCTAACAATATGTTTACGTTACAATATTATAGAAGATGTTTCTGAATAGTTATTTGCATGAGGATAATTTCGAAAATAATTACTTGAAATCCAAAGTGGTCTAAGGATGACCTACATGCAAAATGATAATAGAAAAGCGTCGCCAGAGTCTCAAATTTCCAAACCAGGTCAGTGCATTATGTTATCTGATAACAAGCATGTACATGCGCCGTGTTTGAAATACCAATTCTCCACAATCTCCAAGACGTCATATCGTCACCAGAAGGTAAGCACGTTCTTCTTAACGCTGAGCCAATAACGAGTGTGTTCGATTCAACATTAATCTTTACTTTGTCTGCCATGAAACAAGTGCCCTTTACAATTTTCCATTTAAACCATTGAAGGAAAACGAATTGCAGCTTACACTGACGGTAAAAGCACGGCGGCGATGTTTCCAAAACCTAGAACTGGCTAAAATAAATGTTTTGAAAGGGTAAATGGTTCATATCTTCGGCGTGACGAGCGAACGCTTTAACCACTAGGCTACCCCGCCGCCCCTGCCGTCTCTGTTCTTGTATTGGATATGACGTACACACTGTCCTTTGAAATGGTCCGGAGTACGACACTGCACGATGAAAGATCAGGGCTGTATTGTGTTGCATATCATGGTCATACGGGTGGTGAAGAGATAATTATAATAACTAAAATTCGAAATATGCTTTACCTGTCAACTGAAACCAGCAATGATGCTTGGCTCCTATAAAATTTGTAACGAAAACCCATTACGGTTCATTCCTAAAGGAAAATATGTTATATAAATAATGATATGGTCTACCATGAATTCGCCAAGACAACTCTCCTCCATAAACATATTCACGCACACGCACACGCACACGCACACGCACACGCACACGCACGCACACGCACACACGAACGCCCATCCCCTACATGGCTTGTCCTGTTTTTCATTTTCGCTTGTCTCTGGACATTTTTCCAAGGATCGATCGCTCAATACCATCTCACGTGCACGCCCTCCCTCGTCTTCCCCGTCCTCCCCCCCCCTCTCTCTCTCGCGGTGTAACTGTTTTCATAACTGCAAACTAATTTCTACCCTATGTTACATAACATACACCCAAAATAAAACTTAAGTAACAATGTATGTCTAATTTTGCTTTGCAGTCAGTATTCAGAAGAATAAAATGATGAAACTAACACCCGTGAGGATAACATTAGTGTGCCTATTCTTCCTTTTCTGCTGCAATATCTACTTTCTGTATTCTCATTCCAAGATGGGTAAGACGAGAGCTGACCTGACCTCAGACATTGTTCAAGGTATTGCAAACGAACTTATAAAGTTTATAGCTAGAAATATCACAGGAAGGAGCAAAAGCAAAACCAAAAGCTTTGACTGTTTCTACGGCAGAAAGCTTTCAGGAACTGTCCCAACACATGCTAATATCAGCAAAGAATCACCAGAGACGAGAGCTAAAAAGGCTCTGTTTTATGACAGGTTAACACAGAAAGAAAAGGTAAAATATAGAGACCTCATGAAAACCTTCAGTGAAGGCGTGCCTACAAACATCACTTATTTCCTCTATGCAGGAGCTTTACTTGGTTCCTACTCTCATCACGGCATGATTCCTTGGGACGACGATCTGGACATTATAGTGAGGGAGAAAGACAAGCCTTTACTGCTCACATTCCTGCAGTCCCTCAGGCCAAAATATGACCACTACACCAAGTGGAATGTGAACTGGAAGTTGTATCACAAAAAGTCCCCAAAGGCTGGCTCGAAAACTTGGAAGTGGCCATTCCTCGATATATTCTTTTATTTAGAAAAGTCTTCATTCATTCAAGATTGTAAAGCAACCCAAAAGAAGTTCAACAAGAGTGACGTGTTTCCTTTGATCAAGCGGCCTTTCATGGGAATGATGCTGCCAGCGCCGAGACACACCCGTAAGGTTTTGGAGTCGACTTACACTATCGATCTGTGTGTTTCGAATTCATATGATCACAGATTAGAGATACCTGTACCAGTGAAATGTGTAGTGAAACTCCCCTGCCAGTTCTTAAGAGACAAGTATCCCTTTGTTACCCGAAAGAACTCAGACAACAAAATTGTTGAGATATTGGACGACACCAACGTTATCTCCACCAACAGAAGCTCCTCGGACAGAAGCATTTATGAAACGCAAAATTCATTTTGATTTAAGGATTTAAGCACACTATTACTTTCATATTGCGCATCTAAAACTACAACGTTTCCATAATTATGAGAATCCCAACTAAAAGCAGAGTCTATTCTCCGATTCCGACCATATCACATTAACCATGTGTTCTTGAGCGAACACGGTTACCGCTTTTAACGTTTACTGGTCCAACAGTGGCAACAATCACAAATACATGCAAGGCAAGCCAGTTGTTAAACGGGAACAAAACATCGGACATACTTGTTTTGTCACTGATAGGTCAAATACCCCTACACATGTTACGGACACATAATTAAGAGCAGGGGTGTCACAAGAATCCATCCTGTCTCATACATGTATATGTTATAAATGTGTTTTGGTCACACTGACGTAGATACCGTGTCACACAAACCTCAGATTCGTGTTTGTGAACTCCATATGTGTAATCAGCGGACAATTCCCACACTGTAAAATGACCTATTCTACTTAGTGTTGAATTGTTTTCTACAGACGTCTGAGTCGATATGAATATTAAAATGTTATCACTGTGCCACCCATTTTACTTGCAAAATAATTACTTGCACGATTCTTTGCTAGAAACAGACAACTTGAGACGATTTATACAACTAATCAGACGAAATTCTCATTGAACCACTTCAGTTTCGAAATATATGTTTGTAGAGTCTTACAGACGTAGTCATTACTAGAATTACAATACTCCACATCAACCTCCAGCTCAAACGTTATATAGGGAATTGTGCGTTCACAGTGATGACACTAATATCATAATACACTGGGATGTGGAAATTCAGTACAGGTTCCTACATTTGTATGGCCCCAATACAATCCCATCAGCAACGTGGAACATAAGGGACTGTACCCTTACAACTGGGAATAATGTCTCCAAGGCCTCGGCCATTGACTGAAGCAAGTATTCTTGAATAAGCCGGACCGTCATCAATAACAGAAAATAACTGAAATGGTGTTTCAGTTATTGACAATATAATTAAATGAATTTATGACATTATGACATGCGTTAACTTACAAATATTTCATTTATCAACAATATAGAACATGTTTATTATTTCGTTTTTGAGTGCTGTATAAAAAGATATATCGGGTGATAAATACCCATTTTCATTTTTTGTACATCTGTTTTCCCATGGGCTTTCTATTCAGCAGATTGGAAAAAGTTATGCTTATGAACTTATTTTAAGCAAAACGTGCCTGAGTCTTTGCGTCAGGAATGGCATACGAGTACATGTATGTCAGTCTGTAGAAGTATCTGGTGCAGTATGCACATCTGAAATATTGGAATTGCTACCTTATAGGTAAACGTATGAAATGTAATGTAATGCAGCTTGGAATTAAGAAACCACGCATATGTTTTGAGCACTATTTTAGCTACTGCTGCTTAATATAATGGATGCTGTTATTAAGAGATGAACTTCACGTCTTAATGAACTAAATTTAAGTGATGTGACGTTAAACGCGGGTGACCTATTTTAGTTATGTTACGCCTGTTTCATATGGAATAAATACCACAATGAAAAGGAATCAGTTTCTTGTTACATGCATATTATTAATTAGTGTACTCAGTATTACGTTATGTAGACGTTAGCATGATCATTGTAGCTCATGTATTTTGTTATGAGAGTGTGTTTTGTAATTTGTTAAGTGATAATTATTATGGGTCACAATGTTTAAAGTTTTGAGTGTGGGTTTTGGCTCGCATCTCGCATCATATATGTTCAATGGCAATAGTATTTTTAGCATTACGCCTTTTGGATAGCGCTTCAGAGTTGCCTCCCTTGGCAATCTTGTTTATTTACGGCTTTCATCATGCCGTGTGTTCCACATGATTCCAAAACCTTCTGAGAGAATAATGATGGAGCCTAGCATTGCTAGAATGCTCCAGAACTGTGTAAGAGCAATATAAAGGCCGGTTTTTGTGTTGTGCGACTCGGGACATTTTACTAGTATATGACAGGATTTATGTATATCTGTCTTCCATCGTCAACATCGTCAAGACTGATCGTTCTTGCCTATTCGTCTACTGTCGTTGTAAACAACCTTCAATCAGTATATCTGCTCTCACTGTAAATGTCAAGACTCTGGTGAGTTAATATCTAATATTTGTGACCCAATATTTTAGATTTGTGACTCAATTGCATTGTACTAGAAATGTGTATTGTCATTCATTGTAGTTTGCTCATTGTTTGCTCAATGTATTATTGAATATTTTAGACTTGTCTGTGTTCTATTTTGCTGGTTCAAAGGGGACGTTTAAACCTTTTGTCACGGCAAATTATTAACCGTAACAATTTACAGATACTGTGTTGTCTGTTGGGGGTGTGGGCCTTGTTTCCATGGATTTCGAATTGTATTCAAACATATATGTGTCTCAGTTGATTGCTTTAAGACTAGTCTCAAATTCTGTTACTTTAAAGTGCGTTGATGCTTATTTTGGCTGAAAATGAACCAAATTGACTCTCTAAAGATTTTGAAACATTTCAAATATAAATATATAGTTTCTCCCAGAAACAGAAATTCAAATTCTAGGTCTGCTAAACAATGTTTAGCCACATGTTTAGGGTTCTTCATTCTATAATCTGAGGTCTGACTTTCTCTTTTGCCAAAAGCTACCCTGGTGCTGGCTGATGTTTTTGTGTGTACAAGTCTGTATGCCAGATAATTCCAATTATCAAATGTAAATGTTCGATGTTGCTTTCGTATTGATTTAACGATTAAACAGTGTTCAGTTTGTATCATTATCGCGGTCGATATTGTTGGTTATGTCTGTTTATCACCGCTCCAGGCAATGTTCCAGCATTAAGGTTGGCGTGTGTGTATGCAGAGCTGGCGTACGGGATTATATGTTTATCAGTTTATTTGATTTCAGGGTCAAGTAATATTCGTGGTAGTTGAAATCCTTATCAGCGAGCTTTCGCCATAAACTATGCTTTACCCGAACAATATGAATGACAGCAAGTGAGATAACAACGAAAAGCGCCCTGGTCACATTCATCAAGGGTTCATTCACACCCTGTCCAAATTTAAACTTTGGTTATATCCAACGACAACCTAAAACTGCAATCAAAATACATTGTTATATACACAGGTAGCCAGCACGTGTAGTTAAGTGAGAATTTCATCATGCCAGATGCTTCCGTTCATAAAAGTGGCAGTATGAAAAGAAATAGTTGTTTCAGAAGAAGGAGGAGCAATGAAGTAAAAGATCGTATTTAAAAGTAGGTGATATCAAATGCCATAAGTTTATTGTTCATATTTTATATCCAATAATCAGCTAAATACGCTAAAGATCATAACATTGTGTAACTCCTCTGATATCTCTGCACAGACAAAAACAACAACAAAAACTGTTTTGTCATCATGAGATCTGTTAAAGCTAATTCTCTGTTCGCTTCACTATATTATCTATGTTTAGACCTCTTAACTACACGTATACAGAAACCTTGAAAGCTATTGTATGATTTATGAACTGATTCATAATGTAAGTATGCTTTATATGAATATGTTGACATAGTGTATATGAACAAATATCAAATGCCTAAGCTATAATACATAACTGAATAATTGACATCAGAAAATATGTAATGAGAATATACAGAATAACTTGCAAGCTATTGCATGATCTATGAACTGGTGCATAAAAGTAAGTATGCCTTATATGAATACATATGGCATAATGTATATGAACAAATATTGACTTATATACATCAGAATATACAAGAATACATGGAATACCTTGCAAGCTATTGTGCTGAGTGAGTGAGTGAGTGAGTAAATATTTAACGTCAAATCGGCAATATTTCAGCCATATCGTGACGAGAACATATTTGACATTGAAATGGAACATGTGGATATTATATAAACCTGTCGTCACAGTACAGTAAAACAACTAGAATATCACAATTAGAATTACAACTAGCGTGGAAAGTTAAACCTAATAGTACTATTTGGACAATACAATATGAAAACAGGCTATATATCGCCAACAACTGAAGGTAGATCACCATACCAGGGACCATAGGGACTTACAGTACCTTTGCTTCCTGCATGGACCCTAGTTGGATTTACACCATCCCTTCAGCTGCCGGCGATTGTAAGAGATGTTAGCCAAAATTAAAATAACAAGAATACTGCGTTTAAAAATCCTGGTAAGTTTAAATTGACTTTGAAAGTTTTGAGACTTACGTACCCTCCGCGGAGGACAGTAATTTTACAATACTTCAACCGCCTTTGAGGGTACAGCCACTAACAATCCCAGTTACTAATCCAACCTACCAACAATAAAATACTTATCTATTTACAAACCATTTAAAAACAAAATTGATCTAGCAATTCCATTTCTTTAAAAATTCAATGATTAAATGAAAATTTACATTAAAAAGATCCTTCACTCTTTTAACATTGAAATATTTATCCCTTGTGATGGCAAAAATAAAGACAGTCAAGCAGGGCATGCTTGACCGTGATTCTTTCATCACCAAGGGATACAAAACGGAGGATCCTCACCTTTAAGCAAATATTAATGTGTATATCTTGTGTGGCCAATGCGACATCGTCGCATGATGACCTCCTCAAATCTGGACTGACAACCCAAGTAGGTGTAACCAATATAGGGTTTTATAGCATGTAATTTATTAATACCTACTTGAGTGTCCCACTTCTTCTTTTGCATCAGATCACGTATGTACGATCTAATGGTTGCTTTGTAATCGGAGTATGGAATGAGAAGTGGTGTCACAGATTTGTTGAGTGCTGCCTTAACAGCACAATCAGCCATTGTGTTACCAGAGATTCCAACATGACTAGGTAACCAACAGAGGACGATGTCGCATTGGCCAGTAGCAAGATCATTATACAATTCAATAATTTCTATTAAAAGTGGATGTTTACAAGAAAGACTTTAATAGCCCGAAGGCACGAAAAAGAATCGGAAAAGATTATGTATTGTTTATGGTTAGTGTGTCTTTGAATATATTTAAGAGCTGTTAATATGGCGTTTGCTTCTGCAGTAAAAATAGAGCTGTTATCCGGTATTCTAGAAGATATTGTTCTGGATCCAATGACAGTGGCACGTGCCACCGCGCCACCATCCTTGGACCCATCTGTAAATAAGGATTTATATGTATTATATTTTACTTTTAATTGATTAAAAAAAAAATTATATTGTAATTCAATAGTTTCTGATTTCTTAAACTTTGTCAGAGTTAGGTCAACTTCAGGCCTCACCAGTTGTCAAGGAAGAGAAGAAAGAAGACGGGAAGGATATATATTTTCCAGCTCAATGCCAAAAGCAGAAATGAATGGTTTAATTCTTAGCCCAAGTGGCGGAACAAGAGAACACTTTTTGTTGTGCAGATCCTCATAAAGAGGTTTGAAACCACAGTTAAATGTAGGATTAGAATCGTTAGAATAGAGTTTTGTTATATACTGTCAGGATAATTTTATACGACGTTGGTTAAGTGATGGCTCATCGGCCTCAACATAGAGACTGTCAACAGGAGAAGTTCTAAAACACTCAAGAGAAAGTCTTAGGCCTTGGTGGGGGACAGAATCAAGTAGTTTTAGGTTGCTTTTGCAGGCTCCACCATATACGATGGAGCCATAATCAAATTTAGATCGCACCAATGATCAACATAAGTGAAGGAGGGTAGTTTGATCCCCTCCCCACTTTGAATTGGAAACAACCTTTAACAAATCAAGTGCCTTCGGGCATTTAGCTTTAAGGGATTTAATATGTGATAGGAATGTCAAATGGGAATCGAAAATAAGACCCAAGAATTTGGCCTCCTTGACAACTTTGATGGGGGTGCCATTTAAAAATAGTTCAGGGTCCTTATGCGGTTTGTATTTACGGCAGAAAAGTATACAATAGTTTTGGATTTAGAAAATTTGAAGCCGTTTTCAAGACACCATTTATTTATTTTACTTAAACATAACAACAGTTGCCGTTCAATAGTATGCATATTTTTACCACGACAAGAAATATTAAAATCATCAACAAATAATGATCCATCATTTGAATCATTTAAAACCTTTGATGAACTATTGATCTTGATGCTTAACAGTGTGACAGACAAAATATTGCCTTGAGGGACACCCTGATCCTGATTGTAATGATCAGACAGGGTTGAACACACTCGGACTTGAAATTGCCTGTCTTTTAAAAACTGATATAAAAAGAGGCAAACGGCCTCTCAAACCAAAATCATGTAAATCCTTCAAAATGCCATGCTTCCAGGTCGTATCATAAGCTTTCTCAAAATCAAAGAAAAGTGATACAGCATGTTGTTTATTTACTATAGCATTTTTAACAAAGGATTCTAAACGTACCAAATGAGCAATGGTACTACGATTTTTCCTGAAACCACATTGAATATTTGTTATAAGTGTAATGGTTTCAAGATACCAGGTTAATCTGCCATTCACCATACGCTCCATGGTTTTACAGACACAGCTAGTTAGATATATCGGTCTGTAATTCGACGGATCTGTATGATCCCTGCCAGGTTTTGGTATTGGGACTACAATGGCATTACGCCACGAGGGAGGAAAATATCCCGACGTCCATATTTCGTCAAATATAACTAAAAGTGTCATCAGACATCATTATAATCTTCACCGTTATTTGATAAGAAATTAAGTTTTGTCTTTTCCTGTTGTTTCTGATATCTCTGAAACTCAGGGACGTAATTTGCCGATGAAGAATTTTGGGCAAGAGTTTCGCCAATTTATCTGCAATTTGAGATTTGTCAGTAATTAAATTATCACCCTCTTGAAGATGGTGAACAGCAGACTTTGAACCTTTGCCTTTAATTCTTTGAACCATGTTCCATACCTTGGACACTGGCGTACGTGAGTTAATTTTGGAGACATAGTTCTTCCAAGATTGCCGTTTGTTTTGTTTGAAGGTACGACGTGCCTTCGCACTGAGTATTTTAAATGTATTTAAGTTGTGGACAGTTGGGTGATGGCGGAACTAATTCTCTGCCTTTTTCCTCGCTTTTCTGGCTTGCCTACAATCTGTATTAAACCATGGTTTCCGTACATGTGGAGTAGTAGAGGACTTTGGTATACACGCATCAGCTATTTTATTTAAAAAACCTGAATAGGATCAGCAATGTCACTGAAACATTCGGGTCTTAGTTTAGATGTGCATAAAGATTGAAATAAGGACCAGTATGCCTTGGAAAAAATCCACCTTGTATAAAATGGAGAATCAGATGGATCATTTTCTGATAGGATAGTTGGAAAGTGGTCACTTCCACAGAGGTCATTATGGACTGACCAATCAAGTTAATTAAGTAGATTAGAGTCTGCAAGAGACAAATGCAGAGAATAGTAGGTGCCGGTTGCAGGATGTAGATAAGTGCTTGAATCGTCTGTTTGGCAGGAGTGTGAGGAATTAATTATATTTATTGGTGAAGCACTTTCTTTATGGGTTGTTTCGGTTGACGTGCTGGCGATGGAGGTATAGCTTTCATTGTGTTCTGTATATTGAACAATATATTGCTGGTATATTTTATCCTGTCTATTTCCATCTGCTTTTTCCACATGGGACAATCTTTACAAAAGGATGAATGACTTCCGTGGCAGTTGGCGCATTCTTCTGTTACATGTGTTTTCTCAGCACAAGGGCAAATTGAACAGACAATGTGCAATTATTCACACCATGTCCGTATTTCTGGCATTTAAAAGACCGCAGAGGACTGGGGATGTACACATCATCGTTCACATTGCAGTAGCTTGCTTTGATTGCTTTTGCAGGATTTGGCGCTGAAAACGAAAAGAAATACGTATTTGTTTGTACAGTTTCATTATTTTTGTGGGTTGTAAATCTTCTGACATGTAACACTCCTTGGTCCTTCATCTCAGATACGATATCAATCTCCGTCATATCTGCAAAGAGACGATTTCTACAATTCCTTTGTTAGTGTTCAAGGTTCTATGAGCATATTAAGTTAGAGTTACTAGATCAAAATGCAAATATAGTATCATGTAGCTAAGACAACTGACAAAATTTTAGAATAGCTTCTAAAATTTGTGTAGCAAACATACATGTACAGGGCTTAGCATGACCAGCCGATTGATTGAACGCTGTTCATGGAACCAGTGCCCTCAACCACCAGACTCCCGTCCTCCACCGACTCAGGGGCGCAACCCATGGCAAACACGTTGGTGGACCAAATATACCCCCGGGTCCACACTGGGGCTTGAAGAGCTCTTAGCGTTACCCAGCACCCAACACGAGGAGGTGGCTCTTCACGGGTGCCAGCTATTGTACTATTGATAAATGCGAGTATTATGGAATGGTATAATGGAATACAGAAACTGTCTGGTATTTGGTGTTGTACCATTTTTTAATGCAAAAAGTTAATAACATGATTTGTTGTGTTTTCCATAATCATTGTTTAACTGTTGACAGGATAATATCGAAAGCTGTGTCAGTGGACACTTGGCATCGTGACACGCCCTTGAAGAGTGGTTGTGTCAAAAGTCATGTCACAAATTCATTATCATGTGAGGTCTTTACCATCGGCTTGCTGATCTAAATAAAAAGTAGCAACTTTTGTTTTCTTGATATAGTTTTTCATTCATAAAGTGCCAACCAGAGGTATATATGATCTTCAAATGATATAGCTGAATTAGAAAAGCGTAATTTGGTAAAATTACCTTTAAATTGTAAGGTTTAACTCATAGTGTTCTCATCAAATGCATTTTCTATTAAACTGACCTTTGACCTTGCCAAAATATTTTGACGATGAGTTCATACATAATATTATTGTCCACATTATACTTTCATTGTATTGATGAAAATCTGTCAATCCAAACCAAACCAGTTATTAAATCAAACCATCCAGTTATCGACTAAAATATTACCACAACTGAAATGATATGTTGCGCCTTAAAAGGGCCCCTGCACGGTGGGTCACGCACGGTAGCTGATGCCAACCTGCTTTAAATCAAAGCTAAATCATTCAATCATGAATAGGGCTGCGCAATATAACCGGTTTACCGGTATTTACCGGTTCAGACATGAAAACGATACATATTGCGATACGCTGATCGAAAACCGGTATTTTGACTTGCACTCGGAAATCTTCGGATATTTCCTTTTATCATTTGTGCCAAATATTATTCACATTTTTACTTTTAATCATGCTTAAAAGTTGTTATTAAAGCTTAATCAAGCATAGTGATTTTGCTGTGTATTTGCTCTATAAATCAAGCATTGCCTCGATTATAAGTAGTTTTTTGTGTAAAAATATTTCACGCAATATATTGCAATACATATCGCAATACATGCTTTCGCATCGCAATATGAAAATTCTCTCTGCAATACCCACCCCTATTCATGAATGCGAAACATCATATGCCGTTTGGTAGCCATAACTGCACCACATTTTCACCATTTTGGGGGTCTGGCTTCCAGAAATGACGGACACAACGAATTTCATTTCGTTAGTCTCCATGGATACACACCATCCATGGTTCATTTGAGGATCTGGGCTAGACCCAATGCTTGCTTGTGAGTGGCGTCCAACGTGTTTTGGTGGTGGGACTCAAGGCTGCACTACATCAAGGTATCCTCATTATGCATATTGATGCAATGACGTCAGTCACTTCAGGACTATATGAGGGTCTGTGGGGTAGCACAATGTTTAAAGCGTCCGTTCGTCACGCCAAAGACCCGAATTCGATTCTAAACATGGTTATAATGTGTGAAGCTCACTTCTGGTGTTCCCTGCCGTGATGGTGGAATATTTCTAAAGGTGGTGTAAAAGCATACTCACTCACTCACATCATTATCGTAAACTGACTCACTCCCTCCGTTCAGGTGTTGGCGATCTATAGCCCGTGTTTTATACTGTATTGTCTTCTTTAATTGGAATGTTTTAGCCTTGATCGCTAGTTTTATATTCCTATCTGTGATTCTCAAGTATTTTTTTACTGTCCATCGTCGACAGGTTTTAATCTTCAAAATGTTTTCACTTTTTATTGTATAAATTGATTTCGTCACGATATGGATGAGATATTGCCGATGTGACGTTAAATATTAACTCACTCACTCTGTCATGATCAGCATCGTGTTTTCGACACTGTGTAGAGTTGCTCTTCTCTCTCATATCTCATGGCATACTTGATGTAAATGGTATCTTGCTGAAAGCAGCCTTAACCTTATCTCACTCACTCATACACTCGTTCATACACTCACTCAGTCATGGTCATTTTGGTTTTAATACTGTTTAACGCCACACTCAGCTGATCATCCAGGTGGATGACGGTTGTTTGTAAATAATCTCATGTAGACGAGTCCTGAAGTAACTGAGGTCATTTGCATCAGTATGCACAATGAGGATACCTTGGTATAGTGCATGCTTGAGTCTCACCACCCGTGAAGGTCCGGGTTAGAATATTGATCTTCAGTAACCCAAGCTTGTCGTAAGAGGCGACTAACGGGATCGAATGGTCAGGCTCGCTGACTTGGTTGACACATGTCCTCGGTTCCCAATTGCTCAGATCGATGCTCATGCTGTTGATCACTTGATTGTCTGGTCCAGACTCGAGTATTTACAGGCCGCCGTCATATAGCTGGAATATTGCTGAGTGCGGCGTAAAAATTCACTCACCCACTTGAGTCTCACCACCCAATGAAGTTGGTCGCCACTTTTATATTAGCATTGGTTCATCATGTGACGCGGCGCGTGATGTGTAGCCATGGAGACTAACGTGGAATAGCATGAAGAAAGTTTGTTGTTTCCGTCATTTAATCGAAGTCAACATAAAGTTGTAGGAAATGTATTACTACGTTACACATTACACAGTAACATTGTTTGAAGCACTTTTCTGTTGTTAATATACTCATGCCAATAATGGTTGTCACCCCCTTCAATTTTTTTAATTGGAGAGGGGATGTGAGGTGTGTGTGGGGTTGGGGTGGGGAGGGTGGTGACAACCATTATTGGCATGAGTAATATACTTGGATCTTGTGTAGAAGTAGAGCAAAGTGATACTCTGCCATTCATCCGTTTTCAGTACAGACGAAAGGCAATTGAAGAGCTATATATATGTTTGAAGCATGGGCGGATCCAAGAAATATGACCGTCTCTTGTTCCGCCTCTTGGTTTGAGAATTAAACCATACATTTCTGCTGCCGGCATTGAGCTGGAAAATATATCTCCTTCCCGTCTTCTTTTTTCTCCTCAAAGCGGGTTGTAGTAGCGTAAAATTATTGTCCTCCTGGGAGGGCATGTAAGTCCCGAAACATTCAAAGGAAATTTAATTATTACCAGCTAATTTAAATGTAGTATTCTTGTCAATTTAATTTTGGCTAAATTTGACTTCACTCACCAGCGGCTGAAGGGGTGATGTAAATCCAACTTGGGTCCATGCAGGTTGCAAAAGTACTGTAAGTCCCTATGGTCCCTAGTCTGGTGATCTACCTTCAGTTGTTGGCGATCTATAGCCTGTTTTTATATTGTATTGTCCAAATAGTGCTATTAGTTTTAATTTTCCACACTAGTTTTAGTTGTAATTGTGATATTCTAGTTGTTTTACTGTCCTTCGTCGACAGGTTTTTATATTTTACATATCTTCCATTTCAATGTCATATATTTTCTCGTCACGATATGGCTGAAATATTGCCGATGTGACGTTAAATAATAACTCACTCACTCACTCACCCAAGAAATTTGAAAGGGGGGAGGAGGGGTTTCAGGGGGTTCGAACCCCCCTGAACCCCCCCTCTGGACCTGCCAATGTGAAGTGCTTTAATTCGCGGGGTGCATGTAGAGTTGCTTCCCTTATCCGAAGATTCCATGGTCGCGAGGAAATGTTTATTGTGTTTCAGCATAATGCCATTGGACTTAAACCACTGAACTGACACGACATGGCATATACTCTGCATAAAAAGAGTTTTGCTTCTGTTAAACTTTCATGAAATGGTTAAAAGACAAAATGTGCCTACCAAATTGAAATGTAAAACAAGCTTTCGTAAAATATTTATACTAGGTTATAGACACTATCCAACCAAACAGGTGTATATTTTTATGTGGAAGATAAGTACGTTACTTGCATGAATAGCAGAATACTGACTAGTCGGTGATATTTTATAGCATAATTTTACTGGTTTTACATATGCACAGGTCGAAATAATATTTTCATGTTCGCATTTATCACATAATGGAAACATCCACACATGATGCCATCGCCGTGTGGTAAAAATGTTTAAACAACTTGTACCTTGTCAGCACTCAAGGAATACGTCATGGGATTATTATTTTCTGAAATCATCTCCTTTGATTTGAAGCTGTTAAATATAAAAAAACCATGGTATACAAATGCTGATTCAGATCGATGCGTTGATAGCATTTCAAACGTAATAGAAGTCACGTGTTTGCAGAATTTGTCCCCACTCATCATTTGCGTAATATATTTTTGATACAAAATTACCAAGCCACAGATAGTTTTTACAAATTGTTGCAGGGATAAATATGGTGTAATATATATAAAATAATAAGACAACACTTCTTTTCAATAACGTTATGTTAAATTAGATAAATACAATCATGCTGGGTACTAATAATATGTTTTTGTTAGCCAAAGGTAAAATAGGTTCACGCCGAAGACCCGTGTTCGATTCCCCACATGGGTACAACATGTAAAGCCCATTTCTGGTGTCCCCCGCAATGATATTGCTGGAATATTGCTTAATGAAGCGTAAAACGTAACTCACTCACTTATTTTAAGGCACCCAAATGCATTCAAAGGGCTGTCACGTGATAACAGCGGATATATGAAGAATGTTTTTATGGGAAGAGAAGTCTTTATATTCTCTATTCCCATAGTTGGATTGGTTGATGTAATATACTCATGCCAATAATGGTTGTCACCCCACACCCCACCCCAACCCCACACACACCTCACACCCCCACCCGACACCCCCTCTCCAATTAAAAAATTGAAGGGGGTGACAACCATTATTGGCATGAGTATATGTCCACTTTGTGGTGAAGAGAAATTAGAAACGGTCATGAGAATTCCATGGCGGGAATCTAGTGGGAAGCATATAGGCAGTTTAATCGGGTTGGATCCTGACAATTATATCCTGACACGCCTTGAGTTGCAGTATTTATACCCTTCATCAAGGTCATGATCCTGAGCAATCCGCGAGACATCGGCCATTAACCCGGCATGTTATCAGTAGCGTGTAAACAAACGCTTTCCGATAACTCAGATCAGCTTATTCGTTCAGCTGACAATGTCTGAATTGTGAACGAAAAACGAAATGGCGATGATGTGACGGCAGTGTATTAGAGATGAGAACTACACGAGGTAAGCGTGTCCATTGACACATAAAGCTAGTACCTTTTCCACACTTGCCATTTCAAGTCTATTCTTTTGGGCTAAAATAAGAGACTCCGAGGATGATATATTATGAGCACGTGGTCCGGTTAGAGAACGTTTTACAAAACCCACCTAGTATGGTGATTTACCTTCAGTTGTTTGCGATCTATAGCCTGTCTTTATCTTGTATTGTCCTAATAGTGCTATTAGTTTTAACCTTCCACACTAGTTTTAAATCAAATTGTGATATTCTAGTTGTTTTACTGTCCTTCAATGAGAGATTTTATAATATACACATATTCCATTTCGATGTAAAATGTTCTCGTCACGATATGGCTGAAATATTGCCGATGTGACGTTAAATATTAACTCACTCACTAACAAAACCCACCAGAACGTGGTCGCTACTATGGCCTTCCGAGCCTGCGCAGAAGTGATTTAAAATTAATACAAGAAAATGCTTTTTAGTATACTCTATCGTCCTCGTGGTTTGGTAGACTGTCAGTTTTACCTGAAGTCATGGCGATGCATACTATAGAAATGATCCCTAAAAGTATGATCTTTTAGGCGACTAGTGGGGTCTGGTGGTCAGGCTCGCGGACTTAGTTAACACATATCATCGTATTCCAATTGCGTAGATCGATGCTCATGGTGATGATCACTTTATTGTCTGGTCCAGACTCGATTATTACAGTGGGTGAGTTTAGTTTTACGCCGCGCTCAGCAATATTCCAGATATATGGCGGCGGTTTGTAAATAATCGTGTCTGGACCAGACAATCCAGTGATCAACAACATGAGCATCGATCTGCACAATTGGGAACCGATGACATGTGGCAACCAAGTCAGCGAGCCTGACCACCCGATCCCGTTAGTCGCCTCTTACGACAAGCATGGTTTACTGAAGATCATTATTCTAACCCGGACCTTCACAGGTCGATTATTTACAAACCGACGCCATAAAACTGGAATGTTGCTGAGTGCAACGTAAATCTAAACTCACTCACTCTTGTCCATCACTGTCCGTTTCCAAATCTGTTTACAGGCCGTGGACGCATATCGGGAGTACTGCTGTGAGAAGTCAGGAAACATACGCGAACTTTGTTATGTCGTTTGTGGCCCGTGGAACAGGTAGGGGAAGAAATGCTTATATACCCTTCGTGAACATATTGATTTGACAGCGATCTATTGTTATAATTATCACCGATGATTAATCCTTTACGTGAGTTGGAATCTGGATAATTGAAAGACTATTTTTCGGCTTGAAGTTCTGTATTTGTATGAACAGAACAGAACAGAATTGTATTCTCGTAAATCATACAGAATGATATAGAGAACATACAATCGTATATAATACAATAACATATGAGTGGAAATATTACTTAAGAAATGACTTAGAACAGTTTTAGCAAACAGTGATAGTTTCAATAGGAGTGGGGTATAATCTGATTTCATGAGTGAGACAAATTTGTCCATATGTGGATTATTGCAAAAATAAGAGGGAAGTATCTTCTTACGTTCAACATTGAGATGTGTACATGATAAAATAACATGAAATTCGTCATAAATAACATTATATTTACAAATAGTACATGTTCTGTTTTCTACACTGTAAAAACGGCGTTTAGCATTTAAACACTACCGTTACATGTTTAATGTTAAACACGTTTAGGGTAGTGTTTAATACCTAAGCACGACGGGGATATTACGCCTAATATCTAAACGTGTTTAGATTTTAAACACATTTCTAAACATGTTTCGATAATTTTTCTCATATTTTCTAAACATCATTTGATAAATGTTCTCATATATTGTACATTTTACTTCTATTTCCACTTCTGTATTTCATATCAATATTGATTTGAGACAAACTAAATTTAAATATCCGTGGCTTGACTATTTGTGCAAAAGAACTGTTTTGTTATTAATACTTTGTGACAGGCATGACTATTCATTATAGTGCAGACTTGTTATAACGGTGTCTAAAATAACTGTCACTCTTGTACTAGTTTGCGAACTTACATTGCAAGCACATTACTTGAATCGTGTTCCTGTTGTTTTCTTGTGTTATTTTTTAATTGCATAAATATTTTTTCACAACAAAAACAAATGATTCCGATTGCTATGGATATAATTTCATGGAACATTTAAGTAAACAATATGTTCCTGTTTTGATCATCGCATTAATTGTCTCAAATCATCTGAATATATTGTAAAGAATAATAAAAATTTGTATTGATTTTTATCCAAATATATATTCGTAGTAAATGCCTTTTATTTTTAAATATCAAGTCACATCTGGATCTAATTAATCTATTTTGTAAGGGTCGTTGAAAATAATATCACCAAACATCAATGATCTAGATCTAATGAGTATACAGTTATTTAGATTTAAAATATTGAACTACAAGTTTTTAAAATATTCTGACAGTGTTCAAATAGTTGAACAGTCATGATAGTTGATGAGTATAAAAAAACGTTTAATTGCGAGTATCTGTGAGAGATTTGAACACTCTTTCGCCGTTCCCGAACAGAACAAAGAGTGGACTCAGAGTGGTTCAGAGTAATCTCACTTGCGATGTTCCGCCATGTTTGCTTCCATATTTCCCTAAACAAGCTTTATTGCATCATTTGTATGTCTCTTATCCAAAATGGATGAAAATGCAACGGTAAAAGATGTTTCTGAGTTCCTCAAAGAAAACAACGTGTCAGAAGAAAATACCAAGGTGTTTGAAGGTAAGTTGAGACTATACAAGAAGCTTGCATGGTTTGTTCCACGTGGCCCGCCTTTTTTCAAACTAAAGAATTGCAAAACTGTAAGCTCATGAGCACAAAACCTTTCGAAATTTAGAAATATGTTTTAAAATTATGTCATTTACAGTGAAAGCGTACTGTAAATTGTCTTAAGCACTATAGTATATTCACCCCGTAGCTTGGGAAAACACTATGTAGGCGTACCATGAGACAGGCACAGTAACTCAACACCCCTTTTTTTCTGTGAAGGGGATAGATTTATATATTGTCTATATTACGTAAATACAGATAACTTTGGACCCATGAGAGATAGACCTGTTATAGTTAGCATGTCCACTGGCGTAGGAACGATTTTACAAGCATGACAAGTGGGGGCATTGTGTGTGAAGGGGGTGGGGTGGGGGTTGGGTTACTCAGACTGCTAAGTGAATAGAAGAGGAGCCGCGGATTGTTGTGAGGAGTGTAATGGTGGGGGTTGGACGAGAGAAGATGACCAGTTACGGTATATCCAATATGGGAAACTGTACATTTTATGTTACTTCTTTTTGATATATTTAGCATCTTTAATCAGAGATGCATCATTATGTGCTATTATCAATATATATGTTATATACTAGCCTCAACTTCGGCAAAACATATGACTTCAAGACAGAGCCTGAATGATGATGACCTTATGACCTTATTTATTAGTGCCAAATTTATCAAATATGATATGTGATCATAACTAATTGTTGGGATCGGGGCTACTCAGTTTTGCGGTGTCCCGCAAACACTTCTCTAGTTTAAAATTACAATTTATGCATAATGAATTTACAGATGCATGTTGCCAGCAAGACTTTTAGATGAGATTGATTACTAAAATATTACTTTTGTTTCAGCTTAACCATCCCACTGTTAACAAGGCTAGTAACACCTTGAGACATTACAACATACAGATTAATACAAACTTTGAAGATGAATCAACAGTGCAGGTGTTGAAGTTATTGGAGACAACAATTAAGATCGTGTCAAAATCGAAGAAAGCATTGCCAGATTTAATTACACGAATGGATGTAAGTTAACTATCTACAACAAGCTTTTGTCATTGCCTGAAGAATTGTTGTAGTGTATATATTCAGTCAAAGATTATTTGTAGAAGTTATTTCAGAGAAATGAATGTTTTCATTTAATGTTTTAATATCTGCCATGTGGTATGTCTACTGATACATTCAACTTTCCTTCATTTGAATTTCAGGTGAAAGGTGCCGACTTCTCCTCACGAAGGAACGAAGCACCCAGACTGGTGCTAATAAATGGCACTAACACAAGCGCCTACATTGTAGGAGACAACATACAGATGAAGGTCAGCAACACTGTTCAGGAGGCAATGCTGACACTCATGTTTTCCTACTACACTTGGGATCTAAGTTATCGTAGCCCTAAGAACTTCTTAAGCCAATTTTAACACATTGGCTACGATCAAAGTTAAAAATTCTTAGGGTTACGAACGTTTCGAGAATACGGGCCCGGGTACTGCGACGTTAAACACCTAACAAACATTTTCTTTCTTATAGTGGTATAAGTAGAGCAGGGCTTGAATACCCGTTTTGAGAACACCTGGTGTCATACTGATTTCAAGCAGACCATTCATACAATTTGTTACACCTATTAGCCTTACGTAACCAACTGAACCAGTTTCCACAGATGATCGAGATTGGTTGGTATTATGGAGTGAGCTGGCAGATTGTACCCAATTATCCTGCAATATATACCCACCAGGTATAAAGGCTTTCGCGAACACAGCTTCAGCTTTTATAGCCTTGTAAACATTCACTTACACATTTATAACCACTCAAATATTGTAAGATTTATAACCACCTGGACATGAATACGTTGTTCGCGTACGCCAATATTTGTTATTACCAAGTAAAGCGATAGCGTTATCTCCTGACACATTTAATTGATTATTCGCCCAAGCCTTACAACGCTAGATTAAGAGTTCTTCGTGTGCCCACAGGAACGGGTGGGATGGTGAGGCATATCACCCCATGAATTTAGTGGATGTTCATGCCTGTACTCACTCGTTCGTGTTGAGATTCAGTTATTTACTTATAACCGTGATGTTGTTGGAATTTTACTTTCTTATGTAAGTAAGAAACCTCATTGTTTTGTAGTATATTTTTTTCTTAAGAGCCAACCACGCACACACCCTCGAGCATAATGCACTGATAACGACCACCGTCTAAAAAAACCCACAACTGTCAAATAACACCAAGAAACATCGGATAAGGCGGCTTTTCTGATGTGAAGGCACAGCAGAATGTTATTGCCGTGCACATATGAGTTATATGCAACAACGTGATTAATAACGAATTTACGCATGGTAAAATGCAGCAACCGACGATAACAAGGTCGTGGGGCAAGCTGCTGGCACTGTAAACACAAAGGAATCAAGGCCACCTGTACTTTTTATGCGTTTCTCATCTCCAATCTCAACCAGCACCAAACCGGACGGGCAAAAATACATAAAATTAACCCCCAACATGATTTTCACTAATTGTGTAATTTAGTTGACTGGGCAAGAGCTAGAACATGTCTTTTATCACATCCAGGCATGAATCGTTAAAGCGGCGATAAAAAAGCTTTTGTTATTTTGTATTATTTTACCTATAAATGAAAATCCAGGGCGAGTGAGAGATGGGAAACAGGAAAAACTACTGACAGCCAACAATGCCTCATCACAGGCGATGATCTCAGTCAATGTTGCATTTTCCCACTCTCTTTAAAACTCAGCATGTCCCTGAAGGTGTCTTGCGAGATGTATTTTATCTGAATATAAATCACCTTATTCTGAAGGAGGATATTAGATCGTGCTTTACCTGACGATTACATTGGTGGGGAGTGCTCAGATGGGGATAATCAGGTCATTCAGCTGGCCAATGCAGAACGTTAGTGTTAGTGGGGGATATGGGAACTCGGTCACTTAAACAGTCAGTCATTCGTCTGGTCTTGCAACACTCCAATATCACTGCGAGGGAAACCTCCTGGGTGCAGTGTTAGACTACAATTACAATATACTATTACAGGTGTATGCTTCTGATGAAATTGAAAAACAGACCATACAAGAAATGATTGACAGCTGCAGGTTGGGACTATCCAGGAAGAAAATGTGAGTTGAATTTAACCATAAGAAGAAATTTGGTAATATTTAACACAATGTGTCATAGTATCTTGATCGTTCATATTGAAATATATTTAACATCCATTTAGAAAATGTCAAACGCATATGGCAATTAGGCATACCAATGGTGTTAACATAAGTCTACATTCTCTCATTACTTCTTAACTTGTCCCAATTATTTCAATATCATACATCATATATATTTATGTAGATGGATATAATTAAAACTCTGTCTTAAATAGAAATCCAAACAAACGTAAACTCATAAATTCTTTGATACTAAAATATGTCCATACCTTTATAATAAATTCGCATAGGTTTGATAAATGATTAATGATGTTCCAGAAATTGCATGCTCTCCTATCATGTTGTGTATTATTTAATATTTGTTGTATTCATGTATAAAAGGTAAGGTAGTTAAATAAGCCATAAAGGCTTGTTTACCAATCCATTTTCAATCTATTATTGAATAAATCATGTTTACACTAAAATTTCATTGAGTGTTGTTTACGATAAATTCAACGAAACTTTTTCGGCAGTTGGCCAACTCATTTGTAATTGCAGGAACCCTGGTGAGATGAACGTCAGAGTAACTTTAGCTGAAAACAGACTTTAAAAACTTTAGAAAACAGATACATTTATCATCAATGCCTTACTTTGGTTCATTGCAAGTCATATTTGCTGGAATTTGAACAATCAAGAAAACGTTTTCGCAGTGGCAAGCGCGGGGGCCCCTTCAGGGAATGGTCAAATAAATCCATCCGTATAATATATCCGACCACGACTGTCAGGTGTATCAAAGTGCTACGAACCAGATTGTTTTGAATATTGTATTGCAAGTTATTGGGATGAGAGACTGTCTCCGAGATATGGGATATGGTGTGGCAAATGATATGACCTCCTACCAGCGGGAAGAACTGGGTAGGTTAAGATCGGAAAATCCCGATAAACATTTTTACTATAAAGGAAATAGAATTTTGGAAAGTGCGAGGCGTCAGACCACATCTGATACGCAACTAGGTAGACGTGAAAGTAGTGAGAGACCCGATCTCAACAGGGAGACCCGATCTGAAAGTCAGTCTCCTACTGGTTCCGACACACTGGGGAATGTGTCTTGGAAATCAAACAGGAGAAGCGAGAGGAAAGGGCAGAGAGGCTTGAATAGAAACATTAGTGAGACAGATAGGGATGATATGCTGATTGATGGAGTAGGAGAGTCGATGAGAGTTAGTAGGAAGAACCTGACATTAGAAAACTCCGTGAGAGGAATAGAACAGGGAGAAAGAATAACAAGGAGAGATAGGGGTGTGGTCAGGGCCTATGTGATTCTACTGCACTTCGTTCAACACATTGTATACATAGTTGTGTATTAACTTGTAAAAAAGTTAATTTTGTATTCTGGAATGTGTCCGGACTTTTATCAAAGCTTAATGATCATGACTGTATTCAGTTTATATTATCAAATGGAATCATCGGATTGACAGAAACATGGATGAAGGGTTCTGATCTGAAATCAGTTTTTGCTGACTATATCATTTATATGAAGGATGCTGAGAAAATATCTGCAGCTGGATGACTGTCTGGAGGCATACTTGTACTTGTCAAAAATACTTTATCCCAATACGTAAAATGTATTGAGGTGTTTGAAAACTGTATTTTTGTATTGTTTGATAAACTTCTGTTTGATATTAATAAGGATATATTATACACTTGTGTGTATGTACATCCTGAAGGATCATCGTGGTACAGTAATACAGAAATACAATGTAATAATGGCATCATTATCTTTCAAGAAAGATTATTTGATATACTTATGAAGTACACTGACGTGTATTTATGTATCGGTGGAGATTTTAACGCAAGAACTGGTACAAATTCTGATGTTATAGAGAATGATATTTTGAAGTACACAGAAGGTACCGATAATAGATCATGTGAGCTTTTATCGGATGTTTCGACAATGAAAAGGTATTCAGTAGACAAATGTGTAAATCGTTTTGGAAAATGTTTACTTGACCTATGCGCAGTCTTAAACATTTATATAATGAATGGAAGATGTGATGGCGATCAGGGTGTTGGTGATTTTACATTTATTGGACATAATGGGGCAAGCTTGATTGATTTTGTAATATTTTCCCCGGAGCTCTTTCAACACTGTGAAACGTTTAATGTACCTTCTCGTGCAGAATCATTGCACCTTCCACTTGTTTTATCTTTACAAGCTCCTCACGCTTGTGCTTGTGTTGGTTCGGACGAGGATAATTCAAATATATTTTCTTCCAGGTTTATATGGGATACAGCTAAGAAACAATCATTCGTGGATAATTTACATTCTGATACTGTACAAGGGATATTCGAAAAATCTCTCGTTGTTGCATTTACAAATATTAATGACAGTATAGATTACATGTGTAAAGGATTATGTGCGGCAGCAGATGGAATGCAACGACGAATTGGTAATAAACGTAGAACTAGTAAACCGTGGTTTGACGCTGAATGTGAATTTAAAAAGAAAGAAAGGTGCAGGATTTTGAATAAATTCAGAAAAGATAAGGAACCCGCTTCCCTCCACGAATACGTGGATGCTAGAAATAAGTATAATGCAGTTTGTAAAGTTAAGAAAGAACAATATCATGAACACAAACTTCGCTTATTAGAAGAGTCACTTGAAAATCCTAAACGTTTTTGGGAAGTAATAAAAAGTTTAAAATCCAACTTTACAGAAATTCTATTCCAAGTCATGAGTGGTACGACCACTTCAAAACCTTATTTAATGTTTCAGACCCTGAGAAAGAAGATAATGGTAACGTGTTCAGGCCTTTCTTTGATTTTATTATGAACAATGATGTTGAAGATGAAATTACAACTGATATTCTAGATGCACCAATTTCAGAGTTTGAAATAAGAGAAAGTATACGACATCTGAAGAATGACAAATCTGCAGGAATAGACAATATTATACCAGAGTTTTTCAAGAACGCGGAAGATGTGCTTATGCCTTACCTACTAGTAATATTTAACATTATGCTCGAAAATGCAGCCTTCCCAGAAGCATGGGAAGACCGGTATTATCATTCCACTGTTTAAGGGTGGGGATCCAAAATTAGCAAATAATTACCGCGGTATCACATTACTTAGTATTTTTAGTAAAGTTTTCTTGTATATCATTAATAAAAGACTCGTTTTCTGGGCTGATTCGAAAGATAAAATTCACGAATCACAAGCGGGCTTTAGAGAGGGCTACTCCACCACTGACAATATGTTTATTCTCCAAAGCCTTGTACAGCGTTATATCTCACGTAAAGGTGGTAAATTTTATATTTTATTTCTAGATTTTGCCAAGGCATTCGACTCGGTTGATAGGAACAAATTATGGAAACTACTCACCCAGAACGGCTTGAGTAGCAAAATGGGAAAATTATTATGTAATATATATAACAATGTGAAAGCATGTGTGCGTAACAATGGTGTTATGTCATCAACATTTGATTGCAATATTGGTGTACGCCAAGGCTGTATACTAAGCCCATTTCTGTTCATTTTCTTTATAAATGAATTAGCGTCAGTTGTGTATCAAAATTGTACAGATGGTATTCAGTTGCACCCGGACATTGTTAAGGTATTTTTGTTATTGTTTGCTGATGATGTCATCAAGTACAGTGAAGGGTCTACAAAGACAAATTACCTTGCTGGAAAGCCATTGCCGTGAATTTAAGCTAAATGTAAATGCAAATAAAACAAAGGTTGTTGTATTTAAGAAAGGCGTTAAATTGTCCAAATCAGAAAAATGGCTCTATAACGGAGACTACTTAGAAGTTGTTAAAGGATATAAATATCTAGGGGTCCATTTTGCCAATACATTATCATGGTATCATCATGGTAATAGTGCTGCTTTACAGGGACGGAAGGTTTTTATGGGCATTTACAGTAACTTAAAGAAATTGGGCAATGTAAATTTCAAAACATATTTCAAAATATTTGACACAAAAATTAAACCAATTTTGCTATATGGGGCAGAAGTTTGGGGGTTTTCTCGGTTGGAAACATTGGAAAAGGTTCACTTGTACGCGTGTAAAAAAGTCTTAGGAGTTAAATTAAATACCCCAAATGTGATGATCTATGGTGAATGCGGTCTCTTCCCACTTTATCTAGAAGCGCAGATAAAAGTTATCAAATACTGGGTAAAGCTCTTGAATATGCCTGCATCAAAATTTCCTAAGAAATGTTATAACATGATGTATTTGCTTGACACCAACGGAAAATCAAATTGGGTAACGAATGTTAGAAATTTACTAAATCATTGTGGTTTTAGTGATGTATTTTTGTCACAAAAGATTACCTGCCCAAAGTCATTTTATAATGCTTTATCGCAAAGATTAAAAGCTATGTACATTCAGACCTGGAACTCATCTTTAATACAGTCGCCCAAATGCACTTTTTACAGTACTTTTAAATCTTTTTTCCATACAGAGCAATACCAACAGGATATTAATCTTAGAAAATTCCACGTTTCATTATCCAGATTAAGATGCTCTTCACATGATCTTATGATCGAGAAGGGCAGATATTATAATATTCCAAGAGAAAACAGATTGTGCAAATTTTGTGCACCAAATGTAATTGAAGATGAATTCCACTTTTTGCTGGTATGTCCTTACTATGCTGATTTAAGGACAAAATATCTACCACAGTATTACTATTCACATCCTACCATGTTTAAATTTAATTTGATAATGAACTCTAATAATACAACTTATATTCGTAAACGTGGTATGTATATCCACCATGCTTTTGAACAAAGAAAATAACGTTTGCAAACATTGTGATTGTATGCCATTATTGTTTTTATATTTTGTACTATAGGCCTGTGGCCTCTTCAGTAATGGAATAAAGAGATTTGAATATTGTATTGAATAACGTTACCACTAAAATAACACAATATTGAAATATATTTATCGTAATAAAATGATAGTTAACTTTCATAGATAATCCTTCCGATCATAGCATCAAAATGGTTTGAAGTTATTTTATTAGGAATGTGTTAACCGAATCACCGGGAGATTTTGAGGAAGCGGATGCCGATTAAACTTTCAGTGTTATAATGTAATCGTTCGGATATTTTTTCAGGAAAGTAATTTAATTACATGTATCTACATTTAGCCTTGTTTAATATCATTCATACGTGGAAATAGGGTATAGGTTTTTTATTCTTTGAAAGTGTTTGTTTGTTTGAATAATATTTACAGAACAAATTTACACATTTTAGTGTAGTAAACCATATCTTAACCTATACACAAGTGTTAAAAGATGAAACGTAGGCATCGTGTACGTGTACAACGTGTATTTTAGTTCCTATGATGTGCAATATTCAATATTGGGACCAATATTACAGTTTCAGATGTAACTCTTCGTCAGAATAATTCCCAATATCGAAGTCCAGTCCACGACACACGCTATCCTTTCTTTGCTGAACTAGCACCATGAAAGCAGTGTAGCCATGAGCGCCATTTTGCAAGTTAATCACTCTGTTAAAAAGCTAGCGGTGGTCCTTAGGTGTGTTAACTTAACGTCAAGTTAACATCCTGTTAAAAGTTAACAGAGTTTTGAACAACAAGATAACCCGATGTTATTAGTTAACAGGCGATTAAATGTACTTAACGGCTGGTTAAAAGATAACCGAGTTTTGAACAACCGGGCCCTGATTGCTATTTCCGGCTTAGTTTACAAGAAAATACACACGGTAATCCTTATTTCTGCACATGATAAATAACGCCCAGCAGATCAGAAGATATAATTTAAATGGAAAATCGCTTTAGTTAGTAAAGTTTTATCTCAAAATTCCCGTGTCATCTGGACAAAATATACTTAATCATGATAATACTGGGGTAAATCCGATTTATCTTTATACCAGGTCCCAGGTTTTGGATTTTATTGATCCAGGTGAGATAAATATGCGCCACTAGAGCCCTTGATGTTGTCAGTGCGCCATTGCATATTTCAATGAGTGTATGGCGCTAGGGCGCGGTCCAAAATTCGTGTTCGTGTACGCTTCTGATGAAATTGAAACACAGACCACACAAGAAATGAATGACAGCTGCTTTGATAAGAGTAGGTTTGGAATGATCAGTTAATATACCGAGATAATCGATAATGTTTGACACATGGTATATCTTGCTCGTTCATAATTGATGGACCGTGGATGGCATTAACTGTAGCCTCCAGTTTCCTTTCTCTCATACTGCTGCTAAACGTCTTTGGCAATATTCAAGTCTGATTAAGGGTAAGCAAATACCATTGCATTGCTGCTATTTACCAGTGAGATCCTTGATGACCTGGTGTATTTGCTTTCTTTAGAGTTTTATTTGATAGGAAATGTAAACATGTCACTTTTGTCAACAAAATACATTTACAATTACCTTTTAATGATGATTGATAATCCTTTGAATAGGACAAAATAAAAAATAGTAAACATGACATCTATGTTCTGTTGAAGGCAGTCAACAAGCAACACTATCATAGGAAGTCGTTGCGAAATTTTCTGAACCAGATAAACGCGTAGTGGTATCGGATAACAAGCGTGCACATGCGCAGTGATTGAAACACTTTTGTTGCCTCATTCTCACTGTTTGCTTCGGGAGCAGAACAGGTAAGCACGTACTTTTTAATGCTGAACCAATAACCACAATACGACATTGTTAAATATTATATTGTACACACTGGACATAACCAATAAGTAAGTTATCCGAGGAATTAAGATATCAGTGAACCAGTGTTGTACGCGTCCATCATGAAATAAAATCAATTGACATATAAATGTGGCAATAAACCGCTGACCCGACATGGGGTAATGTATAAGATAATGGTAAGATATGGCCAACACACGCACCTCGCTCGTTCATTATATTCGAGCAAAATGAATTTAACACAAGAAGGCTTAATGTTGTTGCAATCAGGTGTGACAATTATTGTGGTACTTGTGATAACATGATCAAAATTCGGCAATTTAACACAGATACGTACTTCCCTGTCATTTGAATAAATGCACAAATTTAAAATGCACCTACTCCTTAACGCTGAAACAATAACCACGTCAATATGATATTGTTCAATATTATATCGTACAGAATACGAAATTGATCATCTTCTCTGATCCTCTGTCCTGTCGCCAGGCACGTCATGGTTCATCCCCCCACCCATCCTTTCATATGTGATATTTTAGGACGTTACAACGGGTCAGTTCGACATCGTCTTTGTTTGTTACGACAATGTCGGCATAGCTGGTAACTCATAGGCCGATACTGCAGCTAAAGTAGCTCTTGATAAATCTGTCTCTCCACTACGGATACCCTACTCTGATTTTAAACCTATATCAGAGAGTATATTAAACATTTAATGTAAACAAAGTGGAACGCCCATGCTTCATGAAATTAAACAAACTTTAGTTTATGCCTACTTGGGATGTCAATCAAAACATGACAAATTTGTAATGCGACTATGTCGATTTGGCCATACGCGTTTTACCCAAGAGTATTGGTTAAAAAATGAGGATCCTGGGTAGATTTCTCTCTCTCAAGGGATATTTATTGTGATTCATCATCTTTAAAGGATCTTCTTACGAGTGCAAATGCTTATGTAATACTTGTCTTTTTTTCTAAGGAAATAGAATTGTTTGATAAATTTAGAAAAATTTATATTGTGTTAATGTGAAGATGTCGCAACTGAGATCATTGATGGCGTTGCCACTCAGGGGTTAAAGTACTATAAACTCATTGTACCCCTGGACGTGGCATTCGAGTGAATCTAAATCAGTATATAACATCAGCTAGTTAATATTTTGGTTTTTACCATTGGTTAGCATTACGTACAACCACAAGAGACCAATGTGATGGCGAAAATCCTGCTGGGACATCAGTTAGGAAGCAGAGACACCGTATGTCCCCATGATGCCCAGTAAGGTGGTCTAGTTTTGGTTGCTAGTGGTCTATAAGCTAGGTTTAATATATTCTGAACCATCATGTTTAAATACTGATGTGGGTTGTTATATAATTGAACTGTGATATCTGTCATACTGTTTTATTGTCCTTCGTTGACAAGCATTAAATAAGACATAAACTTTTTCTCACCACTATATTGCTGCAATATTGCGATGTAAACATTTAACTCCCTCACACTCACTCATACAAACTCGACATAACCAATCAGTACCTTATGTGAGGAAGAAAGACATCAGTGAGCCAGTGATACGTGTCCATCATGAAATAAAATCAATTGACATAATGTTATTGTGGCAATAAACCGCTGACCAACATGTGAGGTGAGGTGAGGTGAGGTGAAATTGGGATTAACGTCGTGCTTGAGAATATTTCGCTCATATGACGACGTGCATGCGTGTGTATGTGTATGTGCGGCTGCTTGTACATGCCCAGGCTTAAGCTGGTTTTATAGTGCTAGCCCACTGAGATACCACGCCGCAGTGAAGCATGAATACCCCACTCAGACACATTATACTGACTCCGAGCCGACCAGTCCTTGTTGTACCCATTAATGCCGAGCGCCAGACAGGGACCAACAAGTACCATATGTTAACGTCTTTTGGTATGACGCGGTCGGGGATCGAACCTGCGACCTTCCGCTCTCCGGGCGGACGCTCTAACCACTACACCACGGAGGCGGTCCTGACCAACATGTGGCGACATGGGTAATATATGAGATATTGGTGAGATATGGCCTCGGTCATCTAGTACATGTGAATATTCGAGGAAAATGAATTTAACACAGGACGGCTAAATGTTGTTGCTGACGGACGTAATAAATGCTGTGGGACTTGTGATAACATAATAAACACAGATACGTACTTCCCTGCCATTTGAATAAAAGCGCAAAGGGTTAACAGGCAGCTTGGCAACTAAAATATTTAAACTCCTTACGGTTTGGCAATGATGGATGAATAAGACTACAAGATAGGGATACTCACTCTCTCGCACGTACCCCCCCCTCCCCCCTCTCTCTCGCTCTCTCTCTCTCTCTCTCTGCAATATGTGTTATGTTCATGTATAACATATTGAGTTGTTTGTATTTACAGCGACAAGTCACAGAGGATCGAAGCATGAAAGTGTCATCCATCATAAAAACCTCAGTAGTTTGTCTCTCCTTCTTCCTCTGCTGCAGCATTTATTTTGTTTATCCTCATCCCAAGACGGGCCTTGTCAAACAGGAAATCACCTCCGACATTGTTGGAACTATCGCAAACGAAATTATCAAGTTTATAGCCAGAAATATGACAACAAAAACTGATAGATTTGACTGTTTCCTCGGAAGAAAACATTCTGGGATCGATCTGTTGACACAACGCCATGCTGGTGATAATCAAGAATCACCTGAGACTAATGCTAAAAAAGGCTTTGTTTTATGACCGATTACTACTGAAAGAAAAATTGGAATTTAGAAACATCATGAAAACCTTCAGTGAAGGGGTGCCTACAAACATCACTTATTTCCTCTATGCAGGAGCTTTACTTGGTTCCTACTCTCATCACGGCATGATTCCTTGGGACGACGATCTGGACATTATAGTGAGGGAGAAAGACAAGCCTTTACTGCTTACATTCCTGCAGTCCCTCAGGCCAAAATATGACCACTACACCAGCTGGAAGGTGAACTGGAAATTGTATCACAAAACGTCCCCAAAGGCTGGCACGAAGACTTGGAAGTGGCCATTCGTCGATATATTCTTTTATTCTGAACACCCTTCATTCATCCAAGATTGTAGAACAACAAAGAAGAAATTCAACAAGACTGATGTGTTTCCTTTGATCAAGCGCCCTTTCATGGGAATGATGCTGCCAGCGCCAAGACACACCCGTAAGGTTTTGGAGTCGACTTACACCATCGATCTTTGTGTATCAAATTCATACGATCACAGATTGGAAAAAGATGTGCCATCAAAATGTGTTGTGAAACTCCCTTGTGACTTGCTGAAAGACAAATTTCCTTTCGTTGAAAGACAGAAATCAAAGAACACATCTATTGAAGTGTTGGATGCTGCATACTGCAACCAAAGCGTGTATGAAACTACAAATATATATTAAAGTATTTAACATTATTACCTTGTGTGAAGACTGACATCATCATAACAATGCTGTAGAATAGGTTCTGTGTAGCCAAAACCATTTTTTGTTGGTGATATGATACTCAAAGCATTTCTATGAGACAACATATCCTGTGTTAAAACATAAAATGGATCAACTTTACATGTTATATATGTATTTTGGTGGCACTTGCTTAAATGTGCTACTGGAACTTCCGTGGGATGTGTTATGCATTTCAGCGTCTACCATTATTCCCGCACTATGATAGGGTTACATCTGCTTACTCCTTCAAAATATACCTATGTCCTATTTTCTCGTGTTTGGAGTGTTTTCTACGGATATCATGGGAGTGGCAAATATGGATAAAAACAGTGGCGACGTAATTAAGCATTGGTTACCGATGGCAAGGAAATATATCCTTGCATGATCATAAAAACAGAGTATCTAAAATAAATAGCTGGCACTTTTGCCATTGAATCAATATATTTCAGACAGATATATTTGCACAGTTTACAGATAATTCCTCTGACAGAACGAAGTCGCGCCTCATTATCGTATACGGTGAAAAGCAATAAAATTTTCACAATATAATATGTCCAGTTGCATGTTATAAGTGAATATTCGATAACGTTTATTACCTTTGTTTTGGTTTTTTCCCCCTTCTGTTTTTGTTGTTGGTGGAGGTGTGTGTGTGTGTGCGTGTGTGTGTGTGTTGCCGGTTTAGACAGGTCTCACTGTATATCTACCGATCATGTCAAAGCTAATGTAAAGAGGATATACAAACCCATGTCATATTTAACTGTAAATTGCCCGGCGGCATATTCCCTAGTATGCCCTATTAAAATAAAAATGTAAACTGATAACACAAAAGAATAAGGTTCAGACTATCTTTCGTTCCAGTGAGCAATAAAGGTGAAAGGATGAAAATATTTCAATGAATCATTGAGAATGAGTGATTAATACAGGCTTGGAAAGAAGGTTCATACGTTCTGGTCTGGGCAGCATTCGCCACTCATACAACTGCATGTTAATGTTCTAACGTCAAAGTACACATACCATGCCAATGTTGCCTGCATCAACTGGAGTCTGGACAAACCAATACAGTGACATCATAGCGAGTTGACTGATTTGGTTTATTACTGGAAACGTAATTTCAGTACTTTTATGGCATTCAATAGCAACAACGAAAATAAAGGCTTGGTATCAGCAACATACCGTTTAGCCCCCCTCACGAAGTTCAAAGTATTCAAGTCATAAATATTGCATGGTCGATGTAAGTCATAATATACAAATTTAATGTAGGTGCGTTTTGAAAATTGCTCTCGCTTACAATACATAATTGAAAGCATCAGTGTTATTCAAACACCAAAGTGCATTTAACTCATGTTTTTTTATGCAAAGTGCGTTCCTTCACGCTCAATACGCACGATTCTTTGAAGCTTTAAATCATGTTATGTGTTAATGGATGTACATGATTTCTCGATGTGGCCAACGTTCTATCGGACCTCAACCTACAACTGGTATGTAAATAGGGCAAGATCGCTGTATTGTTGCCTGGCGAGATGCAATAAATATTAATTTATACCCCGTGGTATGCTAGACTAAGGTAAGCGATCACAAGCCCCCTTTATTTGCTACAGTGGGTCAACAAGTAGACTTGAAAGTTGAACCGTTATCGTGGAGGCCCTCTACAAATTGGGATCCGGTTGTCATGCTCGCAGACTTGGTTGACACATAGTATCGTATCCCAGTTACAAAGATCAGATCTAACCCGGATCATCACGGGTAGCCTTCCTTTCAGTGAAAAGATACAACAAATGTAGCCATATGTACATATGAGAAGTCACAATAACAGGATGAGAAAGCCACTATAACTAGGTGCGCCTAGTGGCTGCAAGAGTTGTATACTGCCCAGGGAGTTAAGATTGATAATACGATGTGCCATTGAGATTGACATCCAATGATCGAGGGAAAAATATCAGCGCCTTGAGCAAGCACTAAAGTACTGTCGGAAATAGAAAAAAACTGTATTTTCTCATTTATCTCTACAATTTATGTGACAGTAGTTGATATGTGCAAGTGTGAAATATATGTTAAACTAAGTTCAGCCTAACTACAGTCTCAGTGGTAGGGACATAGGAAACGTAGAAAAAGGGCTTTACTGAGGAGAGATTAGTGCAGAAATGAGCAATGGGGTTTTTCTAAGTCCAAAACGAATTATTTGGAACAGACCATGGCTTTATACAAATTAGTGTGCGACGATATTGTATTACAAAGGACACTTTTTAAATGCCCATTATGAAATTAGACGTAGCTTCATTATAAACGATAGCTGGCGTAAAAAATAATAACTTTCATGCTGAAACTATTAAGGATGTAGCTATCATGGAGCCTCACTATCACTATAAAAAGAAACAGATAGGAGGGTTCGTCTCAAAAGCAAAACCTGGACGGGTATCGCAGACGATCGTTGGGGTCGGGCTGGGGGGTAGAGATATCAGCTAAGATAAGATAATCCTTTAGGGCAAATATACTGGGGAAGTACACGGCATGTCATAACAATTTACAAATAATATCCAGTCGTGTCGATCTTCGCGATTAGGTGGTCATGCCACCTATATATTTTGAGACATGTAATACGATGCGTTTCTATGGTTATCAGGTATCATACTCTTTTACATATCTCAACATGAACGTTATGAAAGAAAGACACGTAAGATTTTAATCAATAGATGAGACATAGTTAGCATACATGAAAAAGCACAAAATATCTTTGATATGATCCCATGTGCCTGTAAGGCAGCACATGCATTTCATGCTAGGTGAGTCGACGGTCCGTCGTCTTACCTGGCTGAGCGACCTAATTGCCATCTATAGTCTGATCTACTGTTTTCAGCAACTATTCGTATTTTTTCTAAGTTTTGCCCGATTTTGCGAGTAAACATGCTTTTCCGGATATCCTATTACGCATCCCACTGAATGCCAAGTTAGGCCGAAGTGGGTTATTTCGACATATGCTATTTGCAGTTGTGTAAATTTTAGGGATACAGAGTAACAGCCTAAAAACAGTTTTTTTCTATTTCCGACAGTACTTTACTTGCCTGGATATGTGCGCTGTATAAATATCCTATAATAATAATAATAATAATAATAATAATAATAATAATAATAATAATAATAATAATGACCGTCTGACCAGAAGGATCATGTCTGATAACAGGGCCCACCACCCTCGTTCCTTCTCTTAACCGTTAACATGCCAATCAATTCTGGAGGTCGGGGTTTGATTAATGTGGAGACTTTTGATGATAGAATTTTATTGTGTACTTTTGCACATATTTATTTATCCGATGATCCTCTAGTGAAGCATGTGAAGACTCATGATGAAAGCAGGGAATTCCACAGCTATTTTAAGCGTGCCAAGGTTGTTGGACAGAATCTGAGATTTGAGGTTGATTTTGTTGATGGCGATGTACTGCTGGACGGTACAGTGATGGGAGTAAACCAGGTGAAGTCCTTCACCAAGTCTGCCCAGAGTCGGTCTTTTTTGGAGAAGCTTTCTGAGAAGCCATTGCATCGTGTGTACATGCAGTGTGTTGAACAGAATAGCAATCCCACCGACTCCTTCGCCTGGATGAAGTCGGCTGGTCTTAAATGTGAAACTGAGGGCTTCCTTTTTGCTGCTCAGGACCAGTCACTTCCCACTCGCAATCGCCTAAATGTGATTCTTAAAGAAAATATCAATATGAAATGTCGATTATGTAATGAATTTACAGAGACTGTCCAACATCTTGTCAGTGGATGCCCTTCCTTGGCACAAACATCATATCTTAAACGACATGATGGCATGGCTCGTTGCTTTTACTACCGTCTCCGACATGCCTGTGGCTTTGACTCCGAGGTCCATCCATGGTACGACCCTGAACATGTCCAGGGCGTCATGGAAAATGATGCTTTCAAACTTCTCTGGAATAGGCCCATATACAGCCTCAGAAGAATTCCAGCCAACAAACCTGATCTTGTCCTTTTTGATAAAGCCAATGAATTTATTTATATCATTGAATTTTCTGTCCCTTTTGACACCAATGTGATTGGCAAGATTAAGGAAAAGCATAATAAATATGCGGACCTCGCCTTTGAAATGTCTCGCTTGCATCCCAAGTACACTGTCGCCAGGCTCCCCATTGTTCTCGGTGCCCTTGGTTTGGTACCTCCTGATCTCTTGGCGCAGATCAGGAGAGTGGCCGGGTTCTCCAACGGGAGTACAGCCCTTCTGACTCTCTGGGTAATGCAGAAGGCTGCAGTGTTGGGGAGCCTTCATATTCTCCGGAAAGTTCTTGGTGGGTTCGACTAGGCAGCGTTTCCTGGGAGAAGTCCCATTCGCTGTCTGGGCTGCGTGTAGAGGGGGCAAGGGCCCTGAGCTGATGATGAGCCTTACCAGCCTGACTGTGCCAGGATCACCCAAACCCTCTCTGCTGCATACTATCTTTAATCTGTAAAATAATAATAATAATAGCAATCCCACCGACTCCTTCGCCTGGATGAAGTCGGCTGGTCTTAAAAGTGAAACTGAGGGCTTCCTTTTTGCTGCTCAGGACAAGTCACTTCCCACTCGCAATCGCCTAAATGTGATTCTTAAAGAAAATATCAATATGAAATGTCGACTTTGCAATGAATTCACGGAGACTGTCCAACACCTTGTCAGTGGATGCCCTTCCTTGGCACAAACATCATATCTTAAACGACATGATGGCATGGCTCGTTGCTTTTACTACCGTCTCCGACATGCCTGTGGCTTTGACTCCGAGGTCCATCCATGGTACGACCCTGAACATGTCCAGGGCGTCATGGAAAATGATGCTTTCAAACTTCTCTGGAATAGGCCCATATACAGATTCAGAAGAATTCCAGCCAACAAACCTGATCTTGTCCTTTTTGATAAAGCCAATGAATTTATTTATATCATTGAATTTTCTGTCCCTTTTGACACCAATGTGATTGGCAAGATTAAGGAAAAGCATGATAAATATGCGGACCTCGCCTTTGAAATGTCTCGCTTGCATCCCAAGTACACTGTCGCCAGGCTCCCCATTGTTCTCGGTGCCCTTGGATTGGTACCTCCTGATCTCTTGGCGCAGATCAGGAGAGTGGCCGGGTTCTCCACCGGGAGTACAGCCCTTCTGACTCTCTGGGTAATGCAGAAGGCTGCAGTGTTGGGGAGCCTTCATATTCTCCGGAAAGTTCTTGGTGGGTTCGACTAGGCAGCGTTTCCTGGGAGAAGTCCCATTCGCTGCCTGGGCTGCGTGTAGAGGGGGCAAGGGCCCTGAGCTGATGATGAGCCTTACCAGCCTGACTGTGCCAGGATCACCAGAACCCTCTCTGCTGCTTACTATCTTTAATCTGTAAAACATAATAATAATAATACATGATTTTGGCAGCAAATTTGTACTTTTTTTAAACTTTAACAATTAAAGAACACTAAAAATACCTGTATGTGGTAGCTCTGTACCATGCCATTAAATGACGTTAACATTATTGACTAGCATTGCAGGAAACACAGCGCAAAAACTGTCTATCCTAGTTGCAGAGCACTACTTCTCTATTAGTGAGTGAGTTTAGATTTTATTTCACACCAACAGTACACTATAAAAACAGTACTCAAACAGGAACTTAATTAAGAACCCCCCTGTATTTTTGCAATGATACATTTTCAAAAGGTACATAAAACCTCTCGTGGTGACCACGATGGAAAAACATGTGTTTTTCTGACCCGTATGATCCTTTGACTCATAAAAACTGACAAAATGATTGGAATCCATGTTGATTTTATGATGCAAATTGCTTTTTTGATTAGCTTTACATTTGACATTTTAGGCGTTTAGCTCCGTCAGTTATGTGAATGCAATTTACATCACAGTCAGTGTGCACAAGTTTTTAGTGGCAACTGAAAAGTATATATACTGACTGACTGACTGAGTTTGGTTTTACGCCGCTTTTAGCAATATTCCAGCAACATCACGGCGGGGGACACCAGAAATGGGCTTCACACATTGTACCCATGTGGGGATTCGAACCCGGGTCTTCGGCGTGACGAGCGAACGCTTTAACCATTAGGCTACCCCACCGCCCCCAGTATATATACTGAACGCACCGCCCTATGATTACAACTACGAAAAACAAGGGACATCATGCGACAACTACATCCGAGAGATAAAGGTTACAAGGGGTCGAGCAGGTGACTGGGCTACCCATGCCCAAAGCTCAGATAAAAGCCGAATTGAAAGTAGGATCCAAATAGGGACATGGTTCCTTTCACATACCAAAAACATGCCACTTTGCAAAGATCATGGAAATCAATGCATCGCAGACACATCCAGTGTCAGATAAAAACAAATCGTAACACATTTGTTTCAAATCTCCAAGCACTCAATTCAATCTCTGTTAGGCCCTCTGCCTTCATGCTGACAAGGGTGTTAGGGTAGCCTAGTGGTTAAAGCATTCGCTTGTCACGCCGAAGACCCGGGGCTTCGATTCCTCGCATGGGTACAATGTGTGAAATCCATTTCTGGTGCCCCCCGCCGTGATATTGCTGGAATATTGCTAAAATCGGCGTAAAATTAAAATCACTTACTCACTCACCCTCAGGCTGATACGTCTGAGGTGATGCCCTAATGATAGTTATTGCTGTGCTTTTTAATTACAATGACACTCCACGAGTGTGTGCAGATTGTGTGAAAACATTGATTTACAACGGACGATATTAACAATGCTAGTCCAGAACTTTACAAACACAAGTTGGTCCATGCGTCAACGTGGGCTATATATCTTGTTGTAACAGGCGTCACATTGCAAACACTTATTGTTGCACCCAAACGTTATTCTATCTGTGGTGTTTTTGTATTCTAGTTTGATGTAATGTTTGTTGATTAAATCATTGCAGCAATATCCTACTGAAAATGTGCCAAATTGGAGAAATCCTAGTGATGTGCCAACAAAATAATAGCTACATAAAGTAGTTGTTAGTAGTGTTGGTATTGGCATACAACCTGGGAACCGATACGTCACGATACTAAAGCAGTCACGACGATATATTGCCAAAGTATTGTGCACTGCAGCTGCGATACGATACGAATCCCGATATATGAGTGGCGATACATTACGTATCACAATACTAAAACCTTTAATTCTAACACCAACTATAAAACGATTCAAGATGAAAACAAAAGCAAGGTTTAAATAAAACTTTAATTTGAAAAAAGTCACATTATACACATTTTAAAAAACAAGTACAAAATAAATAAAACATAATACTGTTATAAACAGACACCATAGATTAAAAACATCTTTAATATCTGCATGTTGCTAGATGCAGTCAGTGCAGTCTCATAATAGAATGAAGTTTGTACTGATTTTAAAAACAGTATATCTTGACAGATTCGGCAATATCCAAAGTTAAACATCGATGTATCTTGGCCCATTTGAAGTATCGTATCGGGATATACGACAATGTAAACCTTTGTATTTATTCACATCGATTCGGCGACCCATGGGTCGATGCATCGATGCGTATCGATGAATCGTCTCGCCACTAGTTAATAAAGTTTACATAAAGCTACACAGTAATTATTTGGTAAAATGAATATAACTTAGTTGGGGAAGTGGGGGTAGTCTTGCGGTTAAAGCGGTCGCTCGAGTTCGATTCCCCACATGGGTAAAATATGTCAAACCCTTTTCTGGTGTCCCCCCGCCGTGGTATTGCTGGACTGAATCTAGGACAAAATCCACCCGGACAAAACCCACCCCAAAATTGCAACCTAGGACAAAATCCACCCGGACAAAATCCACCCTAAGAAAAAAAACCTAATGACATGTTTAGTCACAGAAATGAATTTTAATCATATCAGTCATTCATAATCGATAACAAAAACAACCAAAATACATATGTAAGCACATTTTGCATATATAAATATGACAATAGCACATTTTCACATTTCACACTTATGAATCATTCATGCATCAATGCATATATTGCTAAAAGTGGCGTAAAACTAAACACACTCACTGACTTTCAATTAACTTAGTTAATACGCTATAATTTGAAAGGATACAGTTCAATTACATCAATTGGCATCAGTAATGTACAGCATTCACAGGTTGCATTGTTGTTTTATTGTCATATTGTCAACATCTCTCTCCCGTGAATACCACTACCGTCATCTGGCATAGCTCAAGACCGCCTACATGGTGTAGTGGTTAGAGCGTCCGCCCGGAGAGTCAGTATAATGTGTCTGAGTGGGGTATTCATGCTTAACTGCGGCATGGTATCTCAATGGGCTAGCACTATAAAACCAGCTTAAGTCTGGGGGTGGACAGACAAAAGCCCCGCAGGGCCGAAGCCCCATAGACAAAAGCCCCTCGGACAAAAGCCCCATAGCAAAAATAGCAAATGAGATAAAAGCCCAAAATTATGTTTTCTTAAGGTGGTCTGAGTAGGAAGTTGGTCTTGAGGAGGCGGTTGGTTCAGAAGGGTAATCAAGAAATTGGGTTTGAAAAGGATTAATTAAGACACTTAAGTGTTGTTTTTTCAAGGTGGTCTTAGGGAGGAAGGTGGTCTTGAGAAGGGTAATGCCAGGGGTGACAGACCCACCGAAAGATCAAAGAAACTCCGTGACCTACAAGCAAAGAGGCTGTAAAACCTGTGTATGGACTTGAAACATAATGTAAAAACTGTTCCAGAGTTTCTTGAGAATGTTGGACACAATGTATATTGGGATAAGATGTGGCAAGTGCTGTATTAAGAAAATAGTCTCAGATTGGATAGGGCTATGCTGATTTGTTTGTGGTTTGATGTGACAAGTGGTGCTGCTCAGAAAATATGTGTTCAAATGTTCTGATTGGATAGGGCTATGCTGATTTTTTTGTGATATGATGTGACAAGTGCTGTATTACGAAAATAGTCTCAGATTGAATAGGGCTCTGCTGATTTGTTGTGATATGATGTGACAAGTGCTGTATTAAGAAAATAGTCTCGGATTGGATAGGGCTATGCTGATTTGTTGTGATATGATGTGACAAGTGCTGTATTAAGAAAATAGTCTCAGATTGGATAGGGCTAGGCTGATTTGTTTGTGGTTTGATGTGACAAGTGCTGTATTAAGAAAATAGTCTCAGATTGGATAGGGCTATGCTGATTTGTTGTGATAAGATGTGACAAGTGCTGTATTAAGAAAATAGTCTCAGATTGGATAGGGCTATGCTGATTTGTTGTGATAAGATGTGACAAGTGCTGTATTAAGAAAATAGTCTCAGATTGGATAGGGCTATGCTGATTTGTTGTGATAAGATGTGACAAGTGCTGTATTAAGAAAATAGTCTCAGATTGGATAGGGCTATGCTGATTTGTTGTGATAAGATGTGACAAGTGCTGTATTAAGAAAATAGTCTCAGATTGGATAGGGCTATGCTGATTTGTTGTGATATGATGTGACAAGTGCTGTATTAAGAAAATAGTCTCAGATTGGATAGGGCTATGCTGATTTGTTGTGATATGATGTGACAAGTGCTGTATTAAGAAAATAGTCTCAGATTGGATAGGGCTATGCTGATTTGTTGTGATAAGATGTGACAAGTGCTGTATTAAGACAATAGTCTCAGATTGGATAGGGCTATGCTGTTTTGTTGTGATAAGATGTGACAAGTGCTGTATTAAGAAAATAGTCTCAGATTGGATAGGGCTATGCTGATTTGTTGTGATATGATGTGACAAGTGCTGTATTAAGAAAATATTCTCAGATTGGACAGGGCTATGCTAATTTGTTGTGATATGATGTGACAAGTGCTGTATTAAGAAAATAGTCACAGATTGGATAGGGCTAGGCTGATTTGTTTATGGTTTGATGTGACAAGTGCTGTATTAAGAAAATATTCTCAGATTGGATAGGGCTATGCTGATTTGTTGTGACATGATGTGACAAGTGCTGTATTACGAAAATAGTCTCAGATTGGATAGGCCTATGCTGATTTGTTGTGATAAGATGTGACAAGTGCTGTATTAAGAAAATAGTCTCAGATTGGATAGGGCTATGCTGATTTGTTGTGATATGATGTGACAAGTGCTGTATTAAGAAAATAGTCTCAGATTGGACAGGGCTATGCTGATTTGTTGTGATAAGATGTGACAAGTGCTGTATTAAGAAAATAGTCACAGATTGGATAGGGCTAGGCTGATTTGTTTATGGTTTGATGTGACAAGTGCTGTATTAAGAAAATAGTCTCAGATTGGATAGGGCTATGCTGATTTGTTGTGATAAGATGTGACAAGTGCTGTATTAAGAAAATAGTCTCAGATTGGATAGGGCTATGCTGATTTGTTGTGATATGATGTGACAAGTGCTGTATTAAGAAAACAGTCTCAGATTGGATAGGGCTATGCTGATTTGTTGTGATAAGATGTGACAAGTGCTGTATTAAGAAAATAGTCTCAGATTGGATAGGGCTATGCTGATTTGTTGTGATATGATGTGACAAGTGCTGTATTAAGAAAATAGTCTCAGATTGGATAGGGCTATGCTGATTTGTTGTGATAAGATGTGACAAGTGCTGTATTACGAAAATAGTCTCAGATTGGATAGGGCTATGCTGATTTGTTGTGATATGATGTGACAAGTGCCGTATTACGAAAATAGTCTCAGATTGGATAGGGCTATGCTGATTTGTTGTGATAAGATGTGACAAGTGCTGTATTAAGAAAATAGTCTCAGATTGGATAGGGCTATGCTGATTTGTTGTGATATGATGTGACAAGTGCTGTATTAAGAAAATAGTCTCAGATTGGATAGGGCTATGCTGATTTGTTGTGATAAGATGTGACAAGTGCTGTATTAAGAAAATAGTCTCAGATTGGATAGGGCTATGCTGATTTGTTGTGATAAGATGTGACAAGTGCTGTATTAAGAAAATAGTCTCAGATTGGATAGGGCTATGCTGATTTGTTGTGATAAGATGTGACAAGTGCTGTATTAAGAAAATAGTCTCAGATTGGATAGGGCTATGCTGATTTGTTGTGATATGATGTGACAAGTGCTGTATTAAGAAAATAGTCTCAGATTGGATAGGGCTATGCTGATTTGTTGTGATAAGATGTGACAAGTGCTGTATTAAGAAAATAGTCTCAGATTGGATAGGGCTATGCTGATTTGTTGTGATAAGATGTGACAAGTGCTGTATTAAGAAAATAGTCTCAGATTGGATAGGGCTATGCTGATTTGTTGTGATATGATGTGACAAGTGCTGTATTAAGAAAATAGTCTCAGATTGGACAGGGCTATGCTGATTTGTTGTGATATGATGTGACAAGTGCTGTATTAAGAAAATAGTCACAGATTGGATAGGGCTAGGCTGATTTGTTTATGGTTTGATGTGACAAGTGCTGTATTAAGAAAATAGTCTCAGATTGGATAGGGCTATGCTGATTTGTTGTGATAAGATGTGACAAGTGCTGTATTACGAAAATAGTCTCAGATTGGATAGGGCTATGCTCATTTGTTGTGATATGATGTGACAAGTGCTGTATTAAGAAAATAGTCTCAGATTGGATAGGGCTATGCTGATTTGTTGTGATAAGATGTGACAAGTGCTGTATTAAGAAAATAGTCTCAGATTGGATAGGGCTATGCTGATTTGTTGTGATATGATGTGACAAGTGCTGTATTAAGAAAATAGTCTCAGATTGGATAGGGCTATGCTGATTTGTTGTGATAAGATGTGACAAGTGCTGTATTACGAAAATAGTCTCAGATTGGATAGGGCTATGCTGATTTGTTGTGATATGATGTGACAAGTGCTGTATTACGAAAATAGTCTCAGATTGGATAGGGCTATGCTGATTTGTTGTGATAAGATGTGACAAGTGCTGTATTAAGAAAATAGTCTCAGATTGGATAGGGCTATGCTGATTTGTTGTGATATGATGTGACAAGTGCTGTATTACGAAAATAGTCACAGATTGGATAGGGCTCTGCTGATTTGTTGTGATAAGATGTGACAAGTGCTGTATTACGAAAATAGTCTCAGATTGGATAGGGCTATGCTGATTTGTTGTGATAAGATGTGACAAGTGCTGTATTACGAAAATAGTCTCAGATTGGATAGGGCTATGCTGATATGTTGTGATAAGATGTGACAAGTGCTGTATTAAGAAAATAGTCTCAGATTGGATAGGGCTATGCTGATTTGTTGTGATAAGATGTGACAAGTGCTGTATTAAGAAAATAGTCTCAGATTGGATAGGGCTATGCTGATTTGTTGTGATATGATGTGACAAGTGCTGTATTAAGAAAATAGTCTCAGATTGGATAGGGCTATGCTGATTTGTTGTGATAAGATGTGACAAGTGCTGTATTAAGAAAATAGTCTCAGATTGGATAGGCCTATGCTGATTTGTTGTGATAAGATGTGACAAGTGCTGTATTAAGAAAATAGTCTCAGATTGGATAGGGCTATGCTGATTTGTTGTGATATGATGTGACAAGTGCTGTATTAAGAAAATAGTCTCAGATTGGATAGGGCTATGCTGATTTGTTGTGATATGATGTGACAAGTGCTGTATTAAGAAAATAGTCTCAGATTGGATAGGGCTATGCTGATTTGTTGTGATAAGATGTGACAAGTGCTGTATTAAGAAAAATAGTCTCAGATTGGATAGGCCTATGCTGATTTGTTGTGATAAGATGTGACAAGTGCTGTATTAAGAAAATAGTCTCAGATTGGATAGGGCTATGCTGATTTGTTGTGATATGATGTGACAAGTGCTGTATTAAGAAAATAGTCTCAGATTGGATAGGGCTATGCTGATTTGTTGTGATAAGATGTGACAAGTGCTGTATTAAGAAAATAGTCTCATATTGGATAGGGCTATGCTGATTTGTTGTGATATGATGTGACAAGTGCTGTATTAAGAAAATAGTCTCAGATTGGATAGGGCTATGCTGATTTGTTGTGATAAGATGTGACAAGTGCTGTATTAAGAAAATAGTCTCAGATTGGATAGGGCTATGCTGATTTGTTGTGATAAGATGTGACAAGTGCTGTATTAAGAAAATAGTCTCAGATTGGATAGGGCTATGCTGATTTGTTGTGATATGATGTGACAAGTGCTGTATTAAGAAAATAGTCTCAGATTGGATAGGGCTATGCTGATTTGTTGTGATATGATGTGACAAGTGCTGTATTAAGAAAATAGTCTCAGATTGGATAGGGCTATGCTGATTTGTTGTGATAAGATGTGACAAGTGCTGTATTAAGAAAATAGTCTCAGATTGGATAGGGCTATGCTGATTTGTTGTGATATGATGTGACAAGTGCTGTATTAAGAAAATAGTCACAGATTGGATAGGGCTATGCTGATTTGTTGTGATAAGATGTGACAAGTGCTGTATTAAGAAAATAGTCTCAGATTGGATAGGGCTATGCTGATTTGTTGTGATATGATGTGACAAGTGCTGTATTAAGAAAATAGTCTCAGATTGGATAGGGCTATGCTGATTTGTTGTGATAAGATGTGACAAGTGCTGTATTAAGAAAATAGTCTCAGATTGGATAGGGCTATGCTGATTTGTTGTGATAAGATGTGACAAGTGCTGTATTACGAAAATAGTCTCAGATTGGATAGGGCTATGCTGATTTGTTGTGATATGATGTGACAAGTGCTGTATTACGAAAAATAGTCTCAGATTGGATAGGGCTATGCTGATTTGTTGTGATAAGATGTGACAAGTGCTGTATTAAGAAAAATAGTCTCAGATTGGATAGGGCTATGCTGATTTGTTGTGATATGATGTGACAAGTGCTGTATTACGAAAATAGTCACAGATTGGATAGGGCTCTGCTGATTTGTTGTGATAAGATGTGACAAGTGCTGTATTACGAAAATAGTCTCAGATTGGATAGGGCTATGCTGATTTGTTGTGATAAGATGTGACAAGTGCTGTATTACGAAAATAGTCACAGATTGGATAGGGCTCTGCTGATTTGTTGTGATAAGATGTGACAAAGTGCTGTATTACGAAAATAGTCTCAGATTGGATAGGGCTATGCTGATTTGTTGTGATAAGATGTGACAAGTGCTGTATTACGAAAATAGTCACAGATTGGATAGGGCTATGCTGATATGTTGTGATAAGATGTGACAAGTGCTGTATTAAGAAAATAGTCTCAGATTGGATAGGGCTATGCTGATTTGTTGTGATAAGATGTGACAAGTGCTGTATTAAGAAAATAGTCTCAGATTGGATAGGGCTATGCTGATTTGTTGTGATATGATGTGACAAGTGCTGTATTAAGAAAATAGTCTCAGATTGGATAGGGCTATGCTGATTTGTTGTGATAAGATGTGACAAGTGCTGTATTAAGAAAATAGTCTCAGATTGGATAGGCCTATGCTGATTTGTTGTGATAAGATGTGACAAGTGCTGTATTAAGAAAATAGTCTCAGATTGGATAGGGCTATGCTGATTTGTTGTGATAAGATGTGACAAGTGCTGTATTACGAAAATAGTCACAGATTGGATAGGGCTATGCTGATATGTTGTGATAAGATGTGACAAGTGCTGTATTAAGAAAATAGTCTCAGATTGGATAGGGCTATGCTGATTTGTTGTGATAAGATGTGACAAGTGCTGTATTAAGAAAATAGTCTCAGATTGGATAGGGCTATGCTGATTTGTTGTGATATGATGTGACAAGTGCTGTATTAAGAAAATAGTCTCAGATTGGATAGGGCTATGCTGATTTGTTGTGATAAGATGTGACAAGTGCTGTATTAAGAAAATAGTCTCAGATTGGATAGGCCTATGCTGATTTGTTGTGATAAGATGTGACAAGTGCTGTATTAAGAAAATAGTCTCAGATTGGATAGGGCTATGCTGATTTGTTGTGATATGATGTGACAAGTGCTGTATTAAGAAAATAGTCTCAGATTGGATAGGGCTATGCTGATTTGTTGTGATATGATGTGACAAGTGCTGTATTAAGAAAATAGTCTCAGATTGGATAGGGCTATGCTGATTTGTTGTGATAAGATGTGACAAGTGCTGTATTAAGAAAAATAGTCTCAGATTGGATAGGCCTATGCTGATTTGTTGTGATAAGATGTGACAAGTGCTGTATTAAGAAAATAGTCTCAGATTGGATAGGGCTATGCTGATTTGTTGTGATATGATGTGACAAGTGCTGTATTAAGAAAATAGTCTCAGATTGGATAGGGCTATGCTGATTTGTTGTGATAAGATGTGACAAGTGCTGTATTAAGAAAATAGTCTCATATTGGATAGGGCTATGCTGATTTGTTGTGATATGATGTGACAAGTGCTGTATTAAGAAAATAGTCTCAGATTGGATAGGGCTATGCTGATTTGTTGTGATAAGATGTGACAAGTGCTGTATTAAGAAAAATAGTCTCAGATTGGATAGGCCTATGCTGATTTGTTGTGATAAGATGTGACAAGTGCTGTATTAAGAAAATAGTCTCAGATTGGATAGGGCTATGCTGATTTGTTGTGATATGATGTGACAAGTGCTGTATTAAGAAAATAGTCTCAGATTGGATAGGGCTATGCTGATTTGTTGTGATATGATGTGACAAGTGCTGTATTAAGAAAATAGTCTCAGATTGGATAGGGCTATGCTGATTTGTTGTGATAAGATGTGACAAGTGCTGTATTAAGAAAATAGTCTCAGATTGGATAGGGCTATGCTGATCTGTTGTGATATGATGTGACAAGTGCTGTATTAAGAAAATAGTCACAGATTGGATAGGGCTATGTTGATTTGTTTATGGTTTGATGTGACAAGTGCTGTATTAAGAAAATAGTCTCAGATTGGATAGGGCTATGCTGATTTGTTGTGATATGATGTGACAAGTGCTGTATTAAGAAAATAGTCTCAGATTGGATAGGGCTATGCTGATTTGTTGTGATATGATGTGACAAGTGCTGTATTAAGAAAATAGTCTCAGATTGGATAGGGCTATGCTGATTTGTTGTGATAAGATGTTACAAGTGCTGTATTACGAAAATAGTCTCAGATTGGATAGGGCTATGCTGATTTGTTGTGATATGATGTGACAAGTGCCGTATTACGAAAATAGTCTCAGATTGGATAGGGCTATGCTGATTTGTTGTGATAAGATGTGACAAGTGCTGTATTAAGAAAATAGTCTCAGATTGGATAGGGCTATGCTGATTTGTTGTGATATGATGTGACAAGTGCTGTATTAAGAAAATAGTCTCAGATTGGATAGGGCTATGCTGATTTGTTGTGATAAGATGTGACAAGTGCTGTATTAAGAAAATAGTCTCAGATTGGATAGGCCTATGCTGATTTGTTGTGATAAGATGTGACAAGTACTGTATTAAGAAAATAGTCTCAGATTGGATAGGGCTATGCTGATTTGTTGTGATAAGATGTGACAAGTGCTGTATTAAGAAAATAGTCTCAGATTGGATAGGGCTATGCTGATTTGTTGTGATATGATGTGACAAGTGCTGTATTAAGAAAATAGTCTCAGATTGGATAGGGCTATGCTGATTTGTTGTGATAAGATGTGACAAGTGCTGTATTAAGAAAATAGTCTCAGATTGGATAGGGCTATGCTGTTTTGTTGTGATAAGATGTGACAAGTGCTGTATTAAGAAAATAGTCTCAGATTGGATAGGGCTATGCTGATTTGTTGTGTGATATGATGTGACAAGTGCTGTATTAAGAAAATAGTCTCAGATTGGATAGGGCTATGCTGATTTGTTGTGATATGATGTGACAAGTGCTGTATTAAGAAAATAGTCACAGATTGGATAGGGCTATGCTGATTTGTTTATGGTTTGATGTGACAAGTGCTGTATTAAGAAAATAGTCTCAGATTGGATAGGGCTATGCTGATTTGTTGTGATAAGATGTGACAAGTGCTGTATTACGAAAATAGTCTCAGATTGGATAGGGCTATGCTGATTTGGTTGTGATATGATGTGACAAGTGCTGTATTAAGAAAATAGTCTCAGATTGGATAGGGCTATGCTGATATGTTGTGATAAGATGTGACAAGTGCTGTATTAAGAAAATAGTCTCAGATTGGATAGGGCTGTGCTGATTTTGTTGTGATATGATGTGACAAGTGCTGTATTAAGAAAATAGTCTCAGATTGGATAGGGCTATGCTGATTTGTTGTGATAAGATGTGACAAGTGCTGTATTACGAAAATAGTCTCAGATTGGATAGGGCTATGCTGATTTGTTGTGATATGATGTGACAAGTGCTGTATTAAGAAAAATAGTCTCAGATTGGATAGGGCTATGCTGATTTGTTGTGATAAGATGTGACAAGTGCTGTATTAAGAAAATAGTCTCCAGATTGGATAGGGCTATGCTGATTTGTTGTGATATGATGTGACAAGTGCTGTATTAAGAAAATAGTCTCAGATTGGATAGGGCTATGCTGATTTGTTGTGATAAGATGTGACAAGTGCTGTATTAAGAAAATAGTCTCAGATTGGATAGGGCTATGCTGATTTGTTGTGATAAGATGTGACAAGTGCTGTATTAAGAAAAATAGTCTCAGATTGGATAGGGCTATGCTGATATGTTGTGATAAGATGTGACAAGTGCTGTATTAAGAAAATAGTCTCAGATTGGATAGGGCTATGCTGATTTGTTGTGATAAGATGTGACAAGTGCTGTATTAAGAAAATAGTCTCAGATTGGATAGGGCTATGCTGATTTGTTGTGATAAGATGTGACAAGTGCTGTATTAAGAAAATAGTCTCAGATTGGATAGGGCTATGCTGATTTGTTGTGATATGATGTGACAAGTGCTGTATTAAGAAAATAGTCTCAGATTGGATAGGGCTATGCTGATTTGTTGTGATAAGATGTGACAAGTGCTGTATTAAGAAAATAGTCTCAGATTGGATAGGCCTATGCTGATTTGTTGTGATAAGATGTGACAAGTGCTGTATTAAGAAAATAGTCTCAGATTGGATAGGGCTATGCTGATTTGTTGTGATATGATGTGACAAGTGCTGTATTAAGAAAATAGTCTCAGATTGGATAGGGCTATGCTGATTTGTTGTGATAAGATGTGACAAGTGCTGTATTAAGAAAATAGTCTCAGATTGGATAGGGCTATGCTGATTTGTTGTGATATGATGTGACAAGTGCTGTATTAAGAAAATAGTCACAGATTGGATAGGGCTATGCTGATTTGTTTATGGTTTGATGTGACAAGTGCTGTATTAAGAAAATAGTCTCAGATTGGATAGGGCTATGCTGATTTGTTGTGATATGATGTGACAAGTGCTGTATTACGAAAATAGTCTCAGATTGGATAGGGCTATGCTGATTGGTTGTGATATGATGTGACAAGTGCTGTATTAAGAAAATAGTCTCAGATTGGATAGGGCTATGCTGATATGTTGTGATAAGATGTGACAAGTGCTGTATTACGAAAATAGTCTCAGATTGGATAGGGCTGTGCTGATTTGTTGTGATATGATGTGACAAGTGCTGTATTAAGAAAATAGTCTCAGATTGGATAGGGCTATGCTGATTTGTTGTGATAAGATGTGACAAGTGCTGTATTAAGAAAATAGTCTCAGATTGGATAGGGCTATGCTGATTTGTTGTGATATGATGTGACAAGTGCTGTATTACGAAAATAGTCTCAGATTGGATAGGGCTATGCTGATTTGTTGTGATAAGATGTGACAAGTGCTGTATTAAGAAAATAGTCTCAGATTGGATAGGGCTATGCTGATTTGTTGTGATATGATGTGACAAGTGCTGTATTAAGAAAAATAGTCACAGATTGGATAGGGCTATGCTGATTTGTTGTGATAAGATGTGACAAGTGCTGTATTAAGAAAATAGTCTCAGATTGGATAGGGCTATGCTGATTTGTTGTGATAAGATGTGACAAGTGCTGTATTAAGAAAATAGTCTCAGATTGGATAGGGCTATGCTGATATGTTGTGATAAGATGTGACAAGTGCTGTATTAAGAAAATAGTCTCAGATTGGATAGGGCTATGCTGATTTGTTGTGATAAGATGTGACAAGTGCTGTATTAAGAAAATAGTCTCAGATTGGATAGGGCTATGCTGATTTGTTGTGATAAGATGTGACAAGTGCTGTATTAAGAAAATAGTCTCAGATTGGATAGGGCTATGCTGATTTGTTGTGATATGATGTGACAAGTGCTGTATTAAGAAAATAGTCTCAGATTGGATAGGGCTATGCTGATTTGTTGTGATAAGATGTGACAAGTGCTGTATTAAGAAAATAGTCTCAGATTGGATAGGGCTATGCTGATTTGTTGTGATAAGATGTGACAAGTGCTGTATTAAGAAAATAGTCTCAGATTGGATAGGGCTATGCTGATTTGTTGTGATATGATGTGACAAGTGCTGTATTAAGAAAATAGTCTCAGATTGGATAGGGCTATGCTGATTTGTTGTGATAAGATGTGACAAGTGCTGTATTAAGAAAATAGTCTCAGATTGGATAGGGCTATGCTGATTTGTTGTGATATGATGTGACAAGTGCTGTATTAAGAAAATAGTCTCAGATTGGATAGGGCTATGCTGATTTGTTTATGGTTTGATGTGACAAGTGCTGTATTAAGAAAATAGTCTCAGATTGGATAGGGCTATGCTGATTTGTTGTGATATGATGTGACAAGTGCTGTATTAAGAAAATAGTCTCAGATTGGATAGGGCTATGCTGATTTGTTGTGATAAGATGTGACAAGTGCTGTATTAAGAAAATAGTCTCAGATTGGATAGGGCTATGCTGATTTGTTGTGATAAGATGTGACAAGTGCTGAATTAAGAAATTGTCTCAGATTGGATAGGGCTATGCTGATTTGTTGTGATAAGATGTGACAAGTGCTGTATTAAGAAAATAGTCTCAGATTGGATAGGGCTATGCTGATTTGTTGTGATAAGATGTGACAAGTGCTGTATTAAGAAAATAGTCTCAGATTGGATAGGGCTATGCTGATTTGTTGTGATATGATGTGACAAGTGCTGTATTAAGAAAATAGTCTCAGATTGGACATGGCTATGCTGATTTGTTGTGATAAGATGTGACAAGTACCGTATTAAGAAAATAGTCTCAGATTGGATAGGGCTATGCTTATTTGTTTGTTGAATTGATGTGACAAGTAGTGCTGCTCAGAACATATGTGTTCAAATGCTCTGATTGGATAGGGCTATGTTGACTTTTTATATTAGAATGTACATAAATCTTGTTAAATCTGATTTGTTTTCGTATATATTATCGTATGGGGCTTTTGTCTGAGATGTCTGGGGTTTTGCCCAAAAGGGCTTTTGTCCGAGGGGCTTTTGTCTGTGGGGCTTCGGTCCTGCGGTATTTTTGTCAGGCAATAAGTCTGGGCTAGTACAAGCAGCCGCACATACACATACACACACATGCACGTCGTCATATGAGAATATTCTCAAGCACGACGTTGAAACCCAATTTCACCTCACCTGTCATAGCTCTTACCTTTTCATATATTCCTGCAATCAGATATTTGCTTTGGGTTTATTTCTATAAGTCAATATTTCGCTCCAGCAGTATTACGCGGGTTGTACGTGGTTTAGGCGTCATAAGTTAATGTTATGCCACATACTAATCTAAAAAGGAAACATACTTACAATCGCTCGGAAACGGCTGTTCGATTGTGATAAGGTTTACTTTCAACACTGAAACATTCTTATTAACCATGTCGATTATTTACTAACTGCCAGGACCCAAGATCAACCTGGTTGTTAATGCGACGCAATCCCCTATCACACGTCAATCTAATCGTTATTAATGTTTATTTGTTAACGTTGTTTGCCATGATATTGCCTTACTAAAAATCCCTGTTATGCCTGTAAGCTTTGAAAGATAAATAATCGGTCCTTCTCACCAATGCTGTCTAAGCACATATGAATTTAACGATTATAGATAATAATTTATAGATTACTTCTTGACTGAATATCGATTCTCCACATGGGTACAGTGTGTGAAACCCCATTTCTGGTGTCTCCCACAGAGCTCCTGTGGCGCTGTAGGAGACCTTAAAGTGCTGCGACGGCGTTCCTCTATTTAATTCTGTATTCTCCTAATCCACCTTGGTGAAACAAGGTGGATTAATTGTAAACATATATACAAATTCAAATTCAAGATGGCAGAAAACAACATATTAACATTATTTTCTGATAAGAGATGATAGATGTAGGATATATTTTGATAGATTTTAAATGAATTTTCTCCAAAATGTCAAGGTTTTCGAAAGACCAGACTTCTGCACCATAGGTCAAGATAGGTATACCATTAAGTCAAATGCTAACAATAATCAGTCTAAAGGCAAGTCTAACTTTCTTGCCTTTCTCCAACTCCTTATTCACATACAACAAACACTTACATAATATGGCATGCTGTACGGTGCACCACAGTTTATTCGTTTCAAACAGAATATAAATAATTTTTACAAATATGTACAAACTACATCCATCGAGCCTTAAGTTATAAGGCGCCGTCTCCTTACATCGCTGAAGCAGCTACGAACCCGCCATTTACATCTTGCATTGCTCATGGCATATCCCCCCGATGACTCACGTATTCTAACGGCTCGCCAGCCTGGACATGTCCGTCCCACCCAACAGTGCCAGTCATCGGTCTGTAACATTACACGAGAATTAAACATTCGGTATAGAACGAATACATATATACAGACAGTGTATATATCCGCTCTCATAGAAATCACATCATATAGCATCAAATCAAAATGACCGCTGGTGCACCGCAGCTGAGAATGGCCTAATTCAAATTTCCTCCCTTTTATACCTATCAGAGCGCCCCAATACTCATAGCATTACTTCCCTTTGTTGTATCTTCCGACGCTAAGAGAAAGAAATTTCATTCTAATTCGTACCTCAAACGAAAGAAATTATATTTTTCACAAAACTATACATTGCTTTTGAAGCGCTGTTGCTTACAGTTTTAATACTTGATACGAGTTTTGTATGTCTATGGAGCATTATACCAAGGCTGGTATAACTGTCAACTATTTCATGTAAATTACCATCCAAATGAAACGTAATTTTGTGCTTTTGATGGTCCTCCCCATATATTACTATTTTAGTTTTGTTTACAGTCACTTTTAGCGTCCATGAATCACAATAGTCCTTAAATGAGTCCAACGCATCTTGTAGTCCCTTTGGAGATATCAACTTTACAAATATCACAAAATCTTCGTCTTCAATATATACTGAACAGCAAAAGAAACGCAAGTTTCGAAAAAATGAAATTTCATGAAGGTAAGCGTTCATGTTTATGGAACGTTCATGGTAAAGTGACGTCATGATCCCCGATGAGATGATGTCATGCAATTTGACGTCCATACGAAACACTGGCACAAACACAACCACAGTGCAGCAAAACCATAATTTTAGCACGTGCATCGACGGTTCTGGATGGAAAGCATGCATTTCACTCTGAGGTATCCTTTATAAAGGTTTGTGTCAAAAAACAGTTCAGCATTGACGCTCGGAGTTGTACACGCCACACAAACGATGCCTAGACTAACGACTGAGCAGAGGGGAATGGCCATTGGAAAGTTGCACGGTGGTAGCTCTGCAACCGCTGTAGCTAGACAATTGGGCTGTCATTTTACCACCATTACACGACTTGCTCAGCGTCATCAGCAAACCGGGGTTGCTGCTGATAGTCCCTGTACCGGACGGCAACGAGTGACAACTCATACGCAAGATCTGTTCATCCGGGTCACTCATCTAAGGAACCGAACTCAAGCAGCAACAGTAACAGCAGCCTTAGTTCTTTGGTCAAGGGGAGCAGTGTCCAGCGATACGATTAGGCGTCTTCTTCGGGCTGCTGGAATCCACTGCCCATGGCAATATGTGGGGCCAATTTTGGCACGTCAACAACGCCAATGACGTTTGCAGCCCTCACACAGCAAGGGTGTCGATGGATTGTCTGGCTCAGAACAACATTTTGCCATGGCCATCTCTTTCCCGGATATGGCTCCCACTGAACATTCTGGAACGAAATTGGACGGAGGATTGGGGCAGCTGGACAGCCACTCACACTTGCACAATTGGAATAGAGATTGGTGTTTGGGCGGAACCAATTGCCTCAGGCATCCTTTCAGACTCTAGTGAACTAAATGAGGCCACGTTGCACGGCCTGTGTGCAAGCTCAAGGTGGCTATACGCCCTACTAAAGAGACTGTCACTTTTCGCTGTCAGGGGTATCTCCATTTGACGGACTGTAATCAATTTGAACTTATTGCAATTCAATGTCAACAGCAACTTTTAGCTGTTAAATTGACAGTGTTTCTATAGATTAAATGATTAGACATGATTTTGGTTGGCTTCTATTCAAAAACTTGACAAAAAGCCAGACTTGCGTTTCTTTTGTTGCTCAGTATAGTTGATAGATTTACACCATTACAATGTGAAGTTAGTAAATACGATTCAGTATCATTTATGAAAATGGAGAATAATAATGGTGACAGATTTCCCCCCCTGTCTGACGCCATTGTTACATGAGAAGTAGTTTGATACATCATTATGACATTATACAAGTGATTTGATATTGTTATACATTGATTTAACAAGATTCAGGAATTTACCCTCTATACCAATCATTTGCAATCTTTTCCGCAATCCCACTCGCCAAACAGTATCGACAGCTTTTGTAAAGTCTATGAAGGCATAATAGAGTTTTTATTTTCTATCTTTCAAAATTTGCTTCAGATTATAAATAATAAATACATTGTCAACAGTGTAGATGACTTTCTAAACCCAGCTTGGGCAGGTGTTTAAACAATTATTAGCATCTAAGAAATCTGAAAGACGGTTGTTTAGTATTTTAGTGAAATATTTTCGGAAACAACTAAGTAAAGTGATTGGTCTATATGAGTTAGGATAAGATTTATCGCCTTTTTCTTATAGATCGGTTTAATTATTCTCGTTAACCATGATTCTGGTAAAACACCCTTCTGAAATATGACATTAAATAGTTCAAGTAAGAATGGAACCATCAAGTCAACACTAATAGTATCTATAAAATATTCATTTTCTATTAAGTCTATCCCCGATGCCTTACAACTCTTGTGTTGTTTAATTGCAGAAATGATTTCTTCTTTCGCAATGGCTCTACTTAAAACATCTCATGTAACGTGTGTAGCTTTGTCAGTATTATCGTTATCTCCTTGTTCACGTTGTGCTGATTCATTCAATAATGTGAAGTGCTCATGAAATACGTCGATATCTAAAAAAGAATTGTCATCCTCTTTATTTGGATTACCATTTAAAATTTTCCAAAACTCTTTCGGGTCATGTTTCTGTTTTTCTCTAAACATTTTATCTAAGTCATCTTTGTACAGTCTGATATGTTTATCCATGCATTTTTATGATTCTTAGATTCAAGTCTACAAACGCGTTGTTATAAGCATAATTTAAATCTCCGTTTGGCTTTATTGAATCTTTTCCTGGCATAATGACACGCTACACAAAAACCACGGTTTACATTTCTTAACATTTTTCCTCCTTCTTTCTCTCTGACTTCGGACTCCGAAGGATGCTCGGGCAGCCTCTGTCAGCACGTGATGTCACTCACCAGTACTGGGTCACCCTGCTCAAGCCAGGCTAAATGTGCCTTCTGGCTCAGATTATTTATCCTAGCGGTACGTCCGGTGTCTAAGTTTTTAATGAATTCTTTGGATTTATCATTGTCATATCGTCTTGGCCTACGTTGATGATTATGTGACTTATTGACATTATGGTGGATATTCTGTTGTTGGATGGAGCCTGCAGAATATTACTGAATATGTTGAATGTCACTGGACAGTGTGCATCTGAATACAAGGGTAAAAAGTCAAGTATATTCAAATCAGTGATTTAAGGTAAGCATGAGGCAGAGCATATTACACAGTCAACAACACTAGCATCTTTACATGTTCTTCTACTATTTAGGTCTTCTAGTAATGCATTAGGCTCAAAATTAGTATCAGTGTCACTTACATCGATGTCCATTTCTTTCAATATTTGGTTTAAACATATTTATTTCATGAAAAAGCAAAGACAGAATTTTCATGAACTGGATTGGTCAACAAGCTCAAAAGAACTTATATGAAGACCGCTCCAATATACATAGATATATGAAACAGTATCATGACAAGAAAAGATGATATCTAAAATGAAAGTAGATGGTATGACATGTAGTCGGAAATTAAAATCATGATGGTTGTATACATTCATGGCATCTGCAGTCGGGATCCATAGTAGTATAGCTTTGAGAATTATAGGTTTTAGTGTGTGACTTGCTCAGTTAAAGCGCCTAGTTTCAATTATAAATAGATGGACTGATGTTAAGATATGTGATTGAATTTGTGGGTCCATGGAAGACGTTCCGTATAAGATTGTTTCTAATGAAAAGCAATTGGTATAATAAAATGTATTTATTCTTACAGCACCAAATCTGGGACATACAAAGAAAAAATGACGTGCATCTTCAGTAGGGTGGCCACACAAACAATCTGCTCTCTCTGATATATGTCTGTTGTGTTTGTCAGCGTTGAGATCGCTACATCAATATCCTTCGATATTTGTTCATTGAACAAAATAAAATCACAAAGCTGCTTAGGTCTGGCATTGAAGTCTCCCATCAATATAATATGCTCACTCATGGAGCTAAAATAAAGTAAAATATGTTCAATGTCATTAAATTTCTCGCATGTCAACGCAGAGCAACGAGGCGTACTTTGCGCATGGTCAAAGTGGGCGCCGTCGCATGGCGTTCTAGGCGACCCCACTGCGTCAAATGGAGATGCCACCGCGCTGCTGCGGCGCTGTTGGAGACGCAGCCCTTGGGTGAGAACTGTTTGAGAGGCGACTAATGGGAATGAGTGGCTCACTGACTTGGATGACACGTCATCGTATCTCCATTGCGTAGATCGATGCTCATGGGTATTTACTCGATTATTTACAGACCGCCGCCACATGGCTGCAATATTGTGAAGTGCGGCGTTAAACAAAACAAAACAACAAAACCATCAAAATCAGAAAAGAAAAAAGAGTCAGAATTGGGGAACACCTTTGTCTTGGATATGCTTGAGCGGACCAAAGCTATGGTATGACTCAGTTGTGTAGGGCGGTTTGCATGGTGATGCGATGCAATGGAGTGAGTGAGTGAGTTTAGTTTTACGCCCCTTTTAGCAAAATTCAAGCAATATAACGGTGGGGAACACCAGGAATGTGCTTTACACATTGTACCCATGTGGGGAATCGAACCCTGGTCTTCGGCGTGACGAGCAAACGTATAAACAACTAGGCCACCTACGCAAATCGGTGTTTCGATGTTTGTAGTGTCGCATCTCTCCAGTCAGATCTCGGAACTGCTGGAAGGGCAATTGCAGCTGGAACACACACACAAACATTTTCTAGACAACGTGTTCCGAATGTACAGCTTTTACGGGAGACACCTACATAACTTTTTCGTTTTATCTCACCGTGGATTTACTTAAGTACAAAATAAACACAATTACACCTTTGCGATAAGTTTTGGGCGCGCGTACTTGTCTGTTTCATATAGTGAAGACGCTCTTTGGTAATCACTTAAATACTGTCAATAAATTAGACATGATACTCTCTTGTGACTCATTATCTTCATGGGATTCATCTACCAAATGGGATTTCGAAAGATGATTTCATTGGTAATTACTTAACTCATTAAGGCCGAGAGACGCATATATGGGGCAAATTAATCAGCTCCTCACAGCGAGTGACGTGTTTATGGGGCAGGTAATTAGCAGTTTCTCACAGCGAGAGCCACATACAGTCGTCAACAGAAAGCACCTCTTATTCAGCGAGAGACGCACATGTGTGTTGTACTTTTAAAAATCGCACTGTACCTATTATTTCAACCAATTAAGCAGTACTGTTAGCTTTTCTTACGAGCGATGCCACCTTTGGTATCAATCAGAAGAAGTATTTAAAGTGTTTTGATAACAATTGCTAATCATTATCATAGGCTTGTATAGTGTTTAGCAAATGAACGCATGTCGGCGAGAAAGGGGATTATGATGTTTTTACAGAGGTAAGTGCCTGGTACTCTTCCTTGGGAATTGATACTAAAATACTTCGTATGCACCTTGATTGAATTAGATGTAATGGTTTAGAGGTTACTAAAAAATTATATTTCCTTCAACTACCTAATAAATAGGAAACAATATACGAAATTTCAAGGACATACAAAGAATTCAAACACAATAGAATAGTTTGAATTTACTTTTTAGGCATCATTACGTTGTCATGTTTCATATACTGAAACATAATGTATAAACACAAGTAATTATACATCCAAGCTCGAACAGATTAAACATAATTGAACTTACTAATTTGAAGTTTACTGAATTGTAACTAGTTGTTTTCCATAATCTAAAGTTCGTAATGTTACCTAAGCGAATATAAAGTGATAAGTCACGCCTTTGCATCGAAGACATATATACATGTCAGTGTTATTACAACAATGAAATGTTTTACTACGTTTGTTACAAAAGACAGTAAGTTGGTAATTCAAAACATTGTCACACATGGACAGAAATAATATCATAAGTTATTACATGTAAGATATATAAAAGGTATTTCAAGCATTTTTGTTCAAGCTGTTGAAAGTTTCATGTTGATTTGAATTGTCAGTTTTCTATGCAATTTACATGAGCATTCTGTAAAACGTTTGTATTTGATCTGTGTAATTATCCAATCCGGTGCAATTATCACGTGTATCAGTTACGGTATCGATACACATGCGTATAATCATTCAAGCAGATTACAGTAATGAGATAATTGAACGCCTCTTTCGACCTTGAAATAACAGCCTCCGGTAGAATGCATATGTAGTTACGTCCTTGTTGAAAGGTTTGTCCCGTGACAAGTGTAAAATACTAGTAAACATATGCGCTGTTATATCATTGGACATCTTGCTTTATGGAGTCTGTGATGTGTATACATGCATGCACATCTGTAATCTTATGAACCTCGTTTGCATTCAGTAAAGATATAGGCACGCCCACCTTCATAAATATTGGGGATGGGGGTGTCAACTGCAAGTTTATACATTATAATAATTCAGTATAGTGTCACCTCGTGAATTCTGTAATGCGTGTACTCTAGTTTGGATAGTCATTCGTATCAAGGTGAAGATTATATTTACATGTACAGCAAACCATTATGCTTATGTACTAGTTGTGTGCATAAAATGTATATGAAAATAAATACTACCTCTACTCAGTGGTTGGATTTCAATCGCTTTGTTTTACTTATCGAAAAACACTAAAATGAGGACAAATAAACTCGCCAAAGTGACTATCTACTCCTATTTGTCTTTTGTGTGTATTTCATACATCGTTACCAGTGTGTATGTTTACAATACACAAACTGTTACATGATAGCTTGAGTTGATAAAGCCGAAACCCAGCATATCGACTGGTCAAGGATATAGCCAATAACCAATCTCTATCCAAGCTGCTGAGTGACCAAACGTGCTCTTCAGAAATTTCGCCCACGCCCCGTCGCCTGTCCTTTCCTCTGTGACAGGTATCTCATGATACGATTGGTCGCAGATAACATATGACCAGCCACTATACTGAACAGTTGAGATACCAGTGTGTATGTTTACAATACACAAACTGTTACATGATAGCTTGAGTTGATAAAGCCGAAACCCAGCATATCGACTGGTCAAGGATATAGCCAATAACCAATCTCTATCCAAAGAGAGTGACCAAACGTGCTCTTCAGAAATTTCGCCCACGCCCCATCACCTGTCCTTTCCTCTGGGACAGGTATCTCATGATACGATTGGTCGCAGATAACATATGACCAGCCACTATACTGAACAGTTGAGATACCAGTGTGTATGTTTACAATACACAAACTGTTACATGATAGCTTGAGTTGATAAAGCCGAAACCCAGCATATCGACTGGTCAAGGATATAGCCAATAACCAATCTCTATCCAAAGAGAGTGACCAAACGTGCTCTTCAGAAATTTCGCCCACGCCCCATCACCTGTCCTTTCCTCTGTGACAGGTATCTCATGATACGATTGGTCGCAGATAACATATGACCAGCCACTACATTGAACAGTTGAGATACCGAAATTTGATCACGCCCTATCACGTGCCTCTTTGTTTTATGTCTATGCAAGGAATATGTAGTATACATTTTGTATATGTATGTTTGTATGGTCACGTATGTTTTCTGCATTAAATCTGTATGAAATAAAGTGCAATGCTATGAATGTGCTTTGTGCTAGTCACAGACTAGCGTTATAGTACTTTCATTAAAATAATTCGTAAACACTAGAAATGTATCTGCAAAACCGCTATTTTCGTCGAAGATTATAAAGTATGAAAGTAAATTCTTCTTTACAGTATGTCATTGTCATAGATGTTTTGTAAATTTAAACCTCACACAATGATATAAGAGAGAAAATTTGTTAACGTGTGTCTCATCTGTTACATACAAAGAATACATGTGTATGCATATTGTGATAAAATATAAATGTACAAGCCGACAAAAGGTCTACAAGAGAAACTTGCAATAAAATTACATAAAGCTTGCAATACACGACATGTATTCACACCTGATTTCTTTCAACATATATCTTTACGACACAATTAAACAATCAGGACTTGTTTGTACGACTAGACAGTTTCCTGTGATCCCCGAAACCTGCCAGGGAAATCAGGTGTGACTAGCACTAATTAGTCTCGGCACAGAGAGTGGGCAATCAGCGAGGGCTTCCAGGTGTTGAGTAGTGATGGGGCTCTCGGGCTTAATGAGTTAAAGTAACGAAACCCCATTCCTGTCATGATATACTAAAAGTAACTGTGCACAACATGAAATTGCATAAAATAAAGGCTATTTGAATATATATAAAAATAACCCAAAATAAACATGAAGCAAATTACTTGGCGTGACATTTGATGTCACGTATGGTACATGCACTTTGCGCACACCACCTGAACATTGGAGGTATACGTTGTTCGCGTACGTCAATATTTATTACATGTATTACCAAGTAAAGCGATAGCGTCATCTCTTGACACATTTGGTTGATTATTCACCCAAGCCTTACAACGCTAGATGAAGAGTTCTCCGTGTGCCCACAGGAATGGGTGGGATGGTGAGCCATATCACCCCATGAATTTAGTGGATGTTCATGCCTGTACTCACTCGTTCGTGTTGAGATTCAGTTATGTACTTATAACCGTGATGCTGTTGGAATTTTACTTTCTTATGTAAGTCAGAAACCACATTTTTTTGTAGTATATTATTTCTTAAGAGCCAACCAAGCACACACCCTCGAGCATAATGCACTGATAACGACCACCGTCTAAAAAACCCACAACTGTCAAATTACACCAAGAAACATCGGATAAGGCGGCTTTTCTGATGTGACGGCACAGCAGAATGTTATTGCCGTGCACATATGAATTTTAAGGACTCTGTTATATTCAACAACGTGATTAATAACGAATTTACGCATGGTAAAATGCAGCAACCGACGATAACAAGGTCATGGGGCAAGCTGCTGTCACTGTAAACACAAAGGAATCAAGGCCACCTGTACTTTTTATGCGTTTCTCATCTCCAATCTCAACCAGCATCAAACCGGACGGGCGAAAATACCTAAAATAAACCCCCATGTGAAATGATTTTCACTAATTGTGTAATTTAGTTGACTGGGCAAGAGCTAGAACATGTCTTTTATCACATCCAGGCATGAATCGTTAAAGCGTCGGGGAAAATTACGATAAAAAGCTTTTGTTATTTTGTATTATTTTACCTATAAATGAAAATCTAGGGCGAGTGAGGGATGGGAAACAGGAAAAACTACTGACAGCCTACAATGCCTCACCACAGGCGATGATCTCAGTCAATGTTGCATTTTCCCCACTCTCTTTAAAACTCAACATGTTCTTGAAGGTGTCTTTCGAGATGTATTTTATCTAAATATAAATCACCTTATTCTGAAGGAGGATATTAGATCGTGCTTTACCTGACGATTACATTGGTGGGGAGTGCTCAGATGGGGATAATCAGGTCATTCAGCTGGCCAATGCAGAACGTTAGTGTTAGTGAGGATATGGGAACTCGGTCATTTCAACAGTCATTCATTCGTCTGGTCTTGCAACACTCCAATATCACTGCGAGGGAGTACAATTACAATATACTATTACAGGTGTATGCTTCTGATGAAATTGAAACACAGACCATACAAGAAACGATTGACAGCTGCAGGTTTGGACTATCCAGGAAAAAATTGTGAGTTGAATTTAACCATAAGAAGAGAATTGGTAATATTTAACACAATGTGTCATAGTATCTTGATCGTTCATATTGAAATATTTTTAACATCCATTTAGAAAATGTCAAACGCATATGACAATTAGGCATACTGTTGATGGTGTTAACATAAGTCTACATTCTCTCATTACTTCATAACTTGTCCCAATTATTCCAATTTATATTATTCATATATATTTATGTAGATGGATATAATTCAAACTCTGTATTGAATAGAAATCAAAACAAACGTAAACTCATAAATTCTTTGATACTAAAATATGTCCATACCTTTATAATAAATTCGCATAGGTTTGATAAATGATTAATGATGTTCCAGAAATTGCATGCTCTCCTATCATGTTGTGTATTATTTAATATTTGTTGTATTCATGTATAAAAGGTAAGGTAGTTAAATAAGCCATAACGGCTTGTTTACCAATCCATGTTCAATCTATTTTTAAATAAATCATGTTTACACTAAAATTTCATTGAGTGTTGTTTACGATAAATTCAGCGAAAATGTTTTCGGCATTGGGCCAACTCTTTGTTAATTGCAGGAACCCTGGTGAGATGAACATCAGAGTAACTTTAGCTGAAAACAGACTTTAGAAAACAGATACATTTATCATCAATGCCTTACTTTGGTTCATTGCAAGTCATATTTGCTGGAATTTGACTATAATATGTCAAGAAAACGTTTTCGCAGTGGCAAGCGCGGGGGATCTGTCAGGGAATGGTCAAATAAATCCATCCGTATAATATATCCGACAACGACTGTCAGGTGTATCAAAGTGCTACGAACCAGATTGTTTTGAATGTATTCATTAAACGTTACCACTAAAATAACACAATATTGTAATATATTTATCGTGATAAAATGATAGTTAACTTTCATAGATAATCCTTCCGATCATAGCATCAAAATTGTTTGAAGTTATTTTATTAGGAATGTGTTAACCGAATCACCGGGAGATTATGAGGAAGCGGACGCCGATTAAACTTTCAGTGTTATAATGTAATCGTTCGGATATTTTTTCAGGAAAGTAATTTAATTACATGTATCTACATTTAGCCTTGTTTAATATCATTCATACGTGGAAATAGGGTATAGGTTTTTTATTCTTTGAAAGTGTTTGTTTGTTTGAATAATATTTACAGAAGAAATTGACACATTTTAGTGTAGTAAACCATATCTTAATCAATACACAAGTGTTAAAAGATGAAACGTAGGCATCGTGTACGTGTACAACGTGTATTTTAGTTCCTATGATGTGCAATATTCAATATTGGGACCAATATTACAGTTTCATATGTAACTCTTCGTCAGAATAATTCCCAATATCGAAGTCCAGTCCACGACACACGCTCTCCTTTCTTTGCTGAACTAGCATCATGAAATCAGTGTAGCCATGAGCGCCATTTTGCACATTAACCACACTACTAAAAAGCTAGCGGTGGTCCTTAGGTGTGTTAACTTAACGTCAAGTTAAGATCCTGTTAAAAAGTTAACAGAGTTTTGAACAACAAGATAACCCGATGTTATTAGTTAACAGGCGGTTAAATGTACTTAACGGCTGGTTAAAAGTAACCGAGTTTTGAACAACCGGGCCCTGATTGCTATTTCCGGCTTAGTTTACCAGAAAATACACACCGTAATCCTTATTTCTGCACATGATAAATAACGCCCAGCAGATTAGAAGATATAATTTAAATGGAAAATCGCTTTAGTTAGTAAAGTTTTATCTCAAAATTCCCGTGTCATCTGGACAAAATATACTTAATCATGATAATACTGGGGTAAATCCGATTTATCTTTATACCAGGTCCCAGGTTTTGGATTTAATTGATCCAGGTGAGATAAATATGCGCCACTAGGGCCCTTGATGTTGTCAGTGCGCCATTGCATATTTCAATGAGTGTATGGCGCTAGGGCGCGGTCCAAAATTCGTGTTCGAGTACGCTTCTGATGAAATTGAAATACAGACCACACAAGAAATGAATGATAGCTGCTTTGATAAGAGTAGGTTTGGAATGATCAGTGAATATACCGAGATAATCGATAATGTTTGACACATGGTATATCTTGCTCGTTCATAATGGATGGCGTTGACTGTAGTCTCCAGTTTTCTTTCTCTCATATTGCTGCTAAACGTCTTTGGCAATATTCAAGTCTGATTAAGGGTAAACAAATACCATTGCACTATTTACCAGTGAGATCCCTGATGACCTTGTGTATTTGCTTCTTTAGAGTTAAAACAAATGTAAACATGCAACGTTTGTCAACAAAATACATTTACAATTACCTTTTAATGATGATTGATAATAATCCTTTGAATAGGACAAAATCAAAAATAGTAAACATGACATCTATGTCCTGTTGAAGGCAGTCTACAAGCAACACTATCATAGGAAGTCGTTGCGAAATCCATATTACCTGAACCAGATAAACGCGTAGTGGTATCGGATAACAAGCGTGCACATGCGCAGTGATTGAAACACCTTTGTTGCCTCATTCTCACTGTTTGCTTCGTGACCAGAACAGGTAAGCACGTACTTTTTAATGCTGAACCAATAACACAATACGACATTGTTAAATATTATATCGTACACACTGGACATAACCAATAAGTAAGTTATGTGAGGAAGTAAGATATCAGTGAACCAGTGTTGTACGCGTCCATCATGAAATAAAATCAATTGACATATAAATGTGGCAAGATACCGCTGACCAACATGTGGCGACATGGGGTAATATATGAGATAATGGTAAGATATGGCCAACACACGCACCTCGGTCGTTCATTATATTCGAGCAAAATGAATTTAACACAAGAAGGCTTAATGTTGTTGCAATCAGGTGTGACAATTATTGTGGTACTTGTGATAACATGATCAAAATTCGGCAATTTAACACAGATACGTACTTCCCTGTCATTTGAATAAATGCACAAATTTTAAATGCACCTACTCGTTAAAGCTGAAACAATAACCATGTCAATATGATATTGTTCAATATTATATCGTACAGAATACGAAATTTATCATGTTCTCTGATCCTCTGTGTTGTCGCCAGGCACGTCATGGTTCATCCCCCACCCATCCTTTCATATGTGATATTTTAGGACGTTACAATGAACTTTCAACTGGTCAGTTCGACATCGTCTTTGTTGGTTACGAAGTCATGTCGGCATAGCTGGTAACTCATAGGCCGATACTGCAGCTAAAGTAGCTCTTGATAAATCTGTCTGTCCACTACGGATACCCTGCTATCATGGAGCCTCACTATCACTATAAAAAGAAACAGATAGGAGGGTTCGTTTCAAAAGCAAAACCTAGACGGGTATCGCAGACGATCGTTGGGGTCGGGATCGGGGGTAGAGATATCAGCTAAGATAACACAGGGATACTCTACAACAGGGATAGGTCAGTCGCTTGCTTTCTTTACCATTTGTACTAATTAACGTGTGCCTCGTCATGCTCCAACGCACACAGTGACTTGGTTCGGTCCCAGCGCAACTTCGGCTGCGTTAACAGTACTTCAGCCAGTGTATTGTATCAGTCGGAATTTTACAATGAATGAATGAATGAATGAATGAATTAAGAGCAAGAATTTTATGTGAATGAATGAAAGAAATTAAGAAAAAGAACAAAAGAAAAAGAACATATGTGAATGAATGAAAGAATAAATGATACACCACGGCCATCCCTCCCCAAACATGTTAAAGAACGCAAAACTATCGGTAGAACACAAATGTTAACATCAGCTGTCCTTTTTCAAAAAAAATTTACTTTGAGACATGTTTTTACATTAGTAACTAATTCAGATATCTTATTGCATGTGTGGAATGACATGAGCATTGACAGAATGTTAACTGACACTGTCACAGACCCCTCAAGAACAGAAAGTTTAGAACTATCACAAAGCGTTGTAAACACCTTTCCAGTTTTGTCAAATACTAAGATCAACAAGAAAGAAAGAAGTTTTAGAACTATAACACTCAAGCATCACAAGCACCAATGGCGATATGTCATATTTTCACACACCTCAAATACACACTAACAAAAAAAAAAAAAAAAAAGTATCAATGTTACTTGCAAAAACCTTTCACCTGATGGTATATTCCCCTCATAAAAATTGAAGGTGTATGTGAAAGATGTTTTAGAACAATAACTAGAAACACTCAAACAACGCCCTGTAGTATTTCAATGGCAGATCGGCGATATGTCATATTTTTCACACACCTCAAATACACACTAACAATTTTTTTTAAATTATAAAACTATCACTGTTACTTGCAAACACCTTTCACGTGATGGTATATTCCCCTCATAAAAATTAAAGGTATATGTGAAAGATGTTTTTGAACACTAACTAGAAACACTCAAACAACGCCCTGTAGTATTTCAATGGCAGATCGGCGATATGTCATATTTTTCACACACCTCAAATACACACTAACAATGTTTTTTAAATTATAAAACTATCACTATTACTTGCAAACACCTTTCACGTGATGGTATATTCCCCTCATAAAAATTGAAGGTGTATATGAAAGATGTTTTTGAACACTAACTAGAAACACTCAAACAACGCCCTGCAGTATTTCAATGGCAGATCGGCGATATGTCATATTTTTCACACACCTCAAATACACACTAACAATTTTTTTTAAATTATAAAACTATTACTATTACTTTCAAACACCTTTCACCTGATGGTATATTCCCCTCATAAAAATTGAAGGTGTATGTGAAAGATGTTTTTGAACACTAACTAGAAACACTCAAACAACGCCCTGTAGTATTTCAATGGCAGATCGGCGATATGTCATATTTTTCACACACCTCAAATACACCCTAGCAAATTTTTTTTAGTTATAAAACTATCACTATTACTTGCAAACACCTTTCAACTAAAGGTATATTTCCCTTCTAAAAATTAAACGAATATGTGAAAGAAGTTTTTAGCGATATAATTTAGTCTTTCTTCGCTGTGTACTGAGAATTGAAGCCAGTGAGCTACAACATGCCCACTTGAAACTTTACTACAAAGCTACTGTACTTATACTGACACTAATAACAATTATTTGACTTGAAATGAAGTGACAGAATAGGTAACTTATCTTCTACATGTAGGTTTTCAGTTGTCACAACACTCAGCGTATGTAATCAGCTGTTGAAAATAAACCGGGCTCAATCTTAAAAACTACGCCGCCGCCATATTGGCTACACTGGTCACGTGACGAGCCGAGGCATAGCTTAGGAGCTTTCCGAGGAGTGACCACTCCCCCTTATAGAGTCTCCCTGGATAAGATAATCCTTTAGGGCAATTATACTGGGGAAGTACACGGCATGTCATAACAATTTACAAATAATATCCAGTCCTGTCGATCTTCGCGATTGGGTGGTCATTAGGGGTGGGTATTGCAGGAAATCTTCTTATTGCGATGCGAAAGCATATATTGCGATATGTATTGCAATATATTGCAAGAAGTATTTTTAAACAAAAAACTACTTATAATCGAGTTAATGCTTGATTTATAAAGCATGAACACAACAAAATCACTATGCTTGATTAAGCTTTAATAAAAACTCTTAATCATGACAAAATAAAAATGTAAATAGTATTTGGCACAAATGAAACAAGAAAATATCCGAAGATTTCCGAGTGTTACGAAGTTTTCCGAATGCAAGTCAAAATACCGGTTTTCGATCAGCGTATCGCAATGCGTATCGTTTTCATGTCTGAACCGGTAAAAACCGCAGACCGGTTATATTGCGCAGCCCTAGTGGTCATGCCACCTATATATTTTGAGACATGTAATACGATGCGTTTCTATGGTTATCAGGTATCATACTCTTTTACATATCTCAACATAAACGTTATGAAAGAAAGACACGTAAGATGTTAATCAATAGATGAGACATAGTCAGCACACATGAAAAAGCACAAAATATCTTTGATATGACCCCTTGTGCCTGTAAGGCCGGATGCATTTCATGCTAGGTGAGTCGACGGTCCGTCGTCATACCTGGCTGAGCAACCTAATTGCCATCTATAGTCTGATCCACTGTTTTCAGCAACTATTCGTATTTTTTCTAAGTTTGGCCCGATTTTACGAGTAAACATGCTTTTCCGGATATCCTATTACGCATCCCACTGAATGCCAAGTTAGGCCGAAGTGGGTTATTTCGACATATGCTATTTGCAGTTGTGTAAATTTTAGGGATACAGAGTAACAGCCTAAAAACAGTTGGGTTTTTTTTCTATATCCGACAGTACTTTAGTTGCCTGGATATGTGCGCTATATAAATATCCTATAATAATAATAATAATAATAATAATAATACTAGGGCCTGATGATGTACGCCTCTCCCTGGTGGGCCTAGATAAGGGAATTATATTCCCTGAACTAAACGTACATAACCCAGTTAGGGCTGACCCCCCGAAGCTGGTTTTTCACTGGGTTACCGACAAACAAGGAGCAAACCATCTTTTAACTCCGCAGCCCAGTCAGCCTTCCTCCGGTAGTGACACCAACTACACTGGAGATGGGACTTGCCCCAGGGGAAGGCACAGAACCCGACCAAGAATATCTTGGTCAAACCACCTTAAAACCACACTACTTGAGTGTGCGAGAGCGACAGGATGGCCTGAACATCCACGTATCAATGGCAAGTCGCTGAAGCTGCATTGGGACAATGCCATGCCCATGTATGCTTACCTGACGGAGCAAAATCTCCGAGATCAATTCCGGCGGCTTAAAAATCCCATGCCCCGCGAGCCAGTTCAACCCACAACTGGTGCCCGTCAGGAACCTTTGCATGAACAGAATGCTCAAGTGGCAGCTGACCCAAAACTTCTAATGGACGTCCGTGTCAACCTCTTTCCTCTTGCTGATGGAAACTCTTCCGGCATAGAGCCAATTGGCCCCGAAATTTCGGATGCTCACTCTTTCTCTTCCTTAGTTGCAGATCTTTCCGAAAATCCTGTGTATATTTTGTTTCATTCTATTTACGCTGAAATATGTGACATACCTTTAGAAAAACGGAGGCCAATTCAACAAACAAATGTATCTTTTCCCAAACATTAAATTAATCTATTAAATGACATTATTTCTATGAAACTTTCTGCGGACTGTTCATTACATGAAGTTAATTGTTGTGTCTATGCTGCCGCTCGAACCTTGGAGGAAATTCACACAGTTTCAAAAGAAAAAACATCTAATACTAAGAACAATGCACCAAAGAAAAACTGGTTTCAAGTAAAACTAACGGAAACTAGAAAATACATTTCCTGGATAGAGCTGTGCCTGAAACTAAGATCATCAGGGAGTCCAATGTCAAAACGGCAAAAGACAATTTGGAGAAAAATAAAATTGCAGTACAAGACAACAAAAGAAAAGGTACTTCTCCAAATTGTCGATTCCCTTAAGGCAAAAATAAAAGTTTGGACTGAAAGAAAGAAAAAATGGGAAAAGAAAAAAAAATTCACCAAACAAAATAAACTTTTTAAAAATAATGAAAAACACTTCTACAGGCAACTGAAAACAAATGGTGATGGTGAGCCTGATAAACGGCCTTCCATGGATGCCAATGAAAGATTCTGGAAACAGTTGTGGTCTATACCCGGCGACTGTAACCTGGAGGCACCATGGGTCCGTGATTATGACCACGCAATGCATGAGAAAGTAAATAGGTCGTTTGTCTGTTACATCTCACCAGATTGCTTGAAAAGTGTCATCAAAAAGTCCAAATCTAATACAGCTCCAGGGCCTGATTCGAAACCGGTATTGGAAACTGTTCCCCTGTGTCCAAACACCATTACTTCACTGTTTCAATTCTCTTGTGGACACAGGTGATGTTCCTCCATGGTTCTGCAAAGGTCGCACAATACTTCTCCCCAAGAAAGGAGACTTGACTGATCCCAAAAACTTCCGCCCTATCACATGTTTGAATACTCAGTACAAAATATTCACAGGGTGTTTGACAAACCTCGTGTCATCTTACTGCTCTTCTAATGATATAATTTACAGAGAGCAGAAGGGTGCAAGAAAGGGATGTTGGGGGTGCAAGGATCAACTTCTTGTACAAAAAATGATTTTGGAAGAGGCTAAAGCATATCACCGCAACCTCTCCATGTGCTGGATTGAAAACAAAAAACCATACGACTCTGTTCCTCACGAATGGATTCTGAAGTCTCTTCATTGTATTGACCTCCCTGAGCGACTACTTGATTTACTCAAGTCTTTAATGAGTTGCTGGTCGACTCAACTTGAGATGTACTCGCAAGGGCAGGTGCAGACTTCAGAATCTATTCCAATCAGAAAGGGGAATTTTCCAGGGGGACTCCTTTAGTCCTTTGCTTTTTGGTTTGTCTCTAAATCCTTTGAGCTTTCTGCTCAACAGAGAGGAGGGTTACCATCCCGGACCTCCTCAGCACAGATCTCCAACACCGCTTACTCATCTCCTTTACATGGATGACATCGAGCTCCTTGCCAAAGGAGATGCGAAATTGAAAGAACAGGTTCTCCTTGTCGAGTCCTTTTCTAATGATATTGGCATGACATTTGGACTCGACAAATGTAATACTCTTCATTTGAAACGTGGCAGGGTAGTTAATGATGGATCGGTCAAGTTACAAGGGGGAGGAGTTATTGAGCATCTTGTGGAAGATCAGGCCTACACCTATCTTGGAATGCAAGTTCGAGACAAGCTCCAGAATGCCCAAATTCAAGAAAAACTTCGGGCTGAGTACAAATCTCGCTTAAAGAAAATCTGGAGCTCAGAGCTAAATGCTCGAAACAAGGTCAAAGCCACCAATACTTTTGCGGTGCCAGTCCTCTCCTATTCCTTTGGAGTAGTTGATTGGACGAAACAAGACATCCAGAGTCTTGACCGCCTGACCAGAAGGATCATGTCTGACAACAGAGCCCACCACCCTCGTTCCTCTTAACCGTTTATATATGCCAATCAATGCTGGAGGTCGGGGTTTGATTAATGTGGAGGCTCTTCATGACAGAATTTTATTGTGTACTTTTGCACATATGTATTTATCGGATGATCCTCTGGTGATGCATGTGAAGACTCATGATGAAAGCAAGGAATTCCACAGCTATTTTAAACGTGCCAAGGTTGTTGGACAGAATCTGAAATTTGAGGTTGACTTTGCTGATGGCGATGTACTGCTGGACGGTACAGTGATGGGAGTAAACCAGGTGAAGTCCTTCACCAAGTCTGCCCAGAGTCGGTCTTTTTTGGAGAAGCTTTCTGAGAAGCCATTGCATCGTGTGTACATGCAGTGTGTTGAACAGAATAGCAATCCCACCGACTCCTTCGCCTGGATGAAGTCGGCTGGTCTTAAATGTGAAACTGGGGGCTTCCTTTTTGCTGCTCAGGACCAGTCACTTCCCACTCGCAATCGCCTAAATGTGATTCTTAAAGAAAATATCAATATGAAATGTCGACTTTGCAATGAATTCACGGAGACTGTCCAACACCTTGTCAGTGGATGCCCTTCCTTGGCACAAACATCATATCTTAAACGACATGATGGCATGGCTCGTTGCTTTTACTACCGTCTCCACCATGTCTGTGGCTTTGACTCCGAGGTCCATCCATGGTACGACCCTGAACATGTCCAGGGCGTCATGGAAAATGATGCTTTCAAACTTTTCTGGAACAGGCCCATATACAGCCTCAGAAGAATTCCAG